>NC_063044.1:7702444-7818044 GCF_018812025.1 Megalobrama amblycephala | reverse complement strand
TGGGTCTGCCAGTAGCAAAGTCCAGCACAGTTTGTGTAGGATACTGAGGGATCCTATTCATAGCCACTCTGTCCATAGAGAAGCTAACTTCTCGCAGCAGGTCTGTCATCAGAGCTATGACCAGCTGATTTTGGGCAAAGTCATTTTGGAAGACTGTAAACAGCTGCTTCATTGAGTTCGCCGTTTGGATCAGCAGGAAACTGTGAGAACCACCACAACAGAGAACCACCACAATACCTTTCCAGGGTTTGCAGATGGTTTGCAGGGTTTGGCTCTGTGTTGCGAGTTGTTCTCTCAGCGGTAGGCGGAGCTTGTTGAGATGCTGATGAGTGGAGTAGGTTGTGATGAGACTCAAGTCTCCTGGTTGGTACAGGTGCAGTGGCAGTGTCACCTGCCATGCCGTCAGTAGTTCCATGGGGAACACCTGAGTTGACTCCTGTATGGTGTCTGTGATGGCCATGAGCATCAGAGGAAGTTCTACAGTCAAGTCTTTCTGGTTGACTGACCATGGAAACGTGACTCCTCTGTGTTGCAGTGGAGCTCTGTAATTTGCGTTTGCAGTCTGGACTTGACAGCAAACTTGACATCCTCTGGCGTGCTCTGCCACATCTTGCTGCATGCTGGGCCAGTACGCCACTTGTTTTAATGTCTCGTCTGTGGTTCTGGTACCATGGTGTTTGTCACATGGTGTGTCGTGGGTGTATATCAGTTCACCCCCCTTTTGGCCCTGTGGCAGTACAAGCTTTGGCGCTGTGAGGACATCAGGGACATGCATTAGAAAGTTCACTCCCACACGCAGCATGTGGTTGGTCTCATGTAGTCGTTTCTGGCTAGGGGCCGTCGTGGGAGCAGATGCCCGTGAACGGGAGGTTAGAGGGGTATGAGTGGCGGTGTGAACCAGTTTGTATGGAAGTGTTGGAAATTTTAGTCGTCAGTGGCAGTGGCAGTGGCAGGAAGGCAGGAAATGTTGCAGGAACAGTCCGCTGGCTGCAGGTTGTTGTTGTCACGCTAAGGGTGGGTGAATGGGGTGGGTGTGACCATAGATTGTTATGCAGCGTGCCAGTCTTGGCAAGGGCATTAGTTTGGTCGTTCACGCCTTTGTCACGCCCTGGTTTCTTTAAGCATCTTTTCACGTTTTCCCAGTAAACGATCATGTCATGTGCTTGGGTGAGGTGATCACGTGTCTGGAACATGTGTTGATGTTTCACCGGCATGTTGTGTTCAGTTTTGAAACCAGTCTGTTTCCAGCTCGGAAGATGGCATGTGAAACCACGTCTGGCATAGTGTGGGTCTGTGCACATGAGTTCTCTGATGTTATGAGCTGAGGAGACGTGAAGGGTTTTGAGGGTAGCTGTTGCTTCACCATACTGACATGACTGGGGACCCCACCTGCTGTTCTGTGGTTGGCAGAGTTGATTGCTTAACCATCGTACCCCTGCATTTGCCTGTAGGATGCCCTCATGGATGTAGAACCGTCTATCGACGTAGGCCATGGGCATTCCTTGGCATGCATTCTCTTTGAGGTACCTGTGCCAGGTTGGTTGCTGTTGTTGGGGTACCTTTATCTTAAGTGTCAACGCTGGTGTGCTGTTATAGCAGTTTTGGCAGGCAGCTGAATCTCCGCTCCGTGCAGACTTGTGCTTTCTGGCATGTCGTGGCAGTGGCACTTGCTGGTTTGACATCCTGAAGTTGATGGTGGGTCGCCACTTGTTGTCTGGTTTGACAATGGACCAGATGGGGACTGAATAGGTGCTGTTGCATGGGTAGCTAACACCTTTTCCTTCCATGATACAAATAGATTCCTGCACTGGTTCATGTGAGGTGATGTGACTTTTGTATTGCCTGATGAAGGTGGGAGGAGCATTTGGGTGTGTTGCACTATGCACTGGGTGAAGTTTAGTGAGACCCCAGCCTAAAAAGTCTTTGTCAAATGTCACTTTGAATTTGTTCAGGACCTGTCGGAGTTTTTGACAGTCTGCCTCACTCTTTGGGACATTTGCATTTTTCTGAATCTGTTGGCCTTTAGACTCAAACCTTGGGAATGGCTCCTCCATGGTGGTGTCAGCTGTCAGATTGGCTATCAGAGGTGCAGTGCTTTCCTGAGTTTCCCAGGCAGGCTGGTTAGCGACTGTGGGTACAGCGAGGTGTTGGTCCTCCATCAGCTCCTTTCTGCGCACCTGTTCTGTGGGTACCAGTTTGATGGGAGTGATGGAGATGCTCTTGAAGGATGCTGTGAAACTTGTGTTGCTTAAGCTTCCTTCTGGGACCATGCCAGCTGGTATTAAGTTAATGACTGTTAACCTGAGTTCAAAGTCATAGGGGCCGTGGTCCATTATCCATTCTAGATGGTAGGCTTTGGGAATGCTGCTGTCTGTGACCATGCATTTGTTGAGCCAACTGTGAACTGCATAGGGTGACACTTCAGTTAGGGGTGTGGCTTTTAGAGCAAGTCCAAGTTCCACGCTTTCAGGTGAAAGTGTGAAGGAGCCCAGCGTGGGGTTTAGGGTTTCACTACCTTGTATGTGGAGCCAAACCGCACCCCCTTTGGTGTAAGGTGGTATTACAGTTTCCTGTGTGTGGCGCCAAACAGCACCCCCTTTGGTGTAAGGTGGTATTACAGTTTCCTGTATGTGGAGCCAAACAGCACCCCCTTTGGTGTAAGGTGGTACTACAGTTTCCTGTATGTGGATCAGGATGCAGACCTCTTGGACGGTCTGGGCTGACAGGAAGTTGGCAGTGTTGGCAGGAACAACAGGGAGCTGTACAGTCATTGGGGCCCACACTAACTCCTTAGCATTGTCAATAGGAACTTTAGTGTGCATCAGGAAGTCTGGAAAGTCCAGGAAGTGATGGGTTAGACTCAGGTCATTCCATTTCAAGTTTGAAACGCGGATGTCCTTGGCAGTCGTCGTGGCTGACAGACGAAAGTCCAATGGGAAGTGTGTTTGCATGTTGACAACTGGGAGGTCCGGTGTTCCTTCAATGAGAGCACTTAACAGCGTGTGGCTGAAGGCTGAGTTGTCTGCCCACAGTGTGAGAATAATGTCTGTTGTAGTTACATCATTCAGCTGTGAGTCTGTCATGACCTTGGAGCAGAAGAAGTTAAAGTCTATGGTCAGTTGAAGTGCGCCGGGTAACGAACTTGAACTGTGCTCTGTGCTCTGAGACAGGGTTCCCGCGGCTAGCTGTGAGATTTCCCGCGATCTCTGTGACCTGACCGTCTGGCTCAGGTGGTCTGGGTGACTGGGAAGTTCAGAAGTTCACACACTTGAGCCCAGATTTTCAGCGGTCTAACGTTCAATAAGGGCTCAAAACAGTCTAGCAGGTCTTTGTGGATGAAACAGGGAAACGTGTCCATTTGCGCTACGCACACAGGAGGTACCAGGCTCACTCGACCAATAGTGTGGTGCATGGGAGCTGTGTGTTCAAGGTGGACCTCTTTTGGACTGTGCGACTGCACATTCAGCTCACATCTTTGTGACTTGAGAGTCTGATTTTGTCTTTCAGCTTCATTTCTCAGTCTTTCAAAAAGGTAAGGACAGGTTTCTGGGCAGTGATAGGAGACTGTGTAACTGGTTTGATTTTCTACAGTCTTTTCAGGAGCAGTGTTCTGCTTGGAGTGAGCTTCATCGACCAAGTTTTGCAGCTGCTGAGTAGACATACTGCGTGAGCAGGCCAAGGCTGCCAGATGATCACTCACCGCCGGGTGCAGCTCTCGGAGAAACAGAGTTTTGAAGATGAAATCTTCCTCCATTGCTGGCTGGTTACGTGCTCCGTAGTACCCTCTTTGCATTCGGCTGTAGCAAGTGTATGGGTTTTTCAGGGAGCCCTTGATCTGATGCAGGGTCAGAAAGCTTTTGGATCAGAGCCTGTCGCAGGTGCTGGCAGCTGGATGTGACAGCTGCTGGCAAAGTTTCTTGGCCGCTGGACGTTTTGGGCAGTGGACTTTTAACCCCATTTGGAATTAGGGCTTCTTGACTGGTTAGGGGAAACTCTGTGATGTGTGTTTCCCCTCCCATGCCACTTTTCAGCTCTCTGTAACCAGTGTCGAGTTCATTTACATAGTCTCTTTGTTGTTTCGGAGCCATAACTCCTTTCTGGGCCTGTTTGAGATGATTTTCACAGGCCATGGCTTTGGTGTGTCTGTCTTTCAGCTTAGTCTCTGCTTTGGCTAGGAGAGCTTCGCTGTGTTGGAGTTTTCCAGTCAGTTCTTCTCTGGATACCTTTTCCAACAGTTCTCTACGCTCCACCTCCAGGTGGAGCTCTGCAAGGGCTTTTTGAAGTCTTTGCAGCTCCTCCTGCAGCTTGGGTTTGGATTCATCCGCTGTCCAACGCTGGTCCTGGATCTCGACGAGTCACTGATCGTGGTGACGTTGAGTCTGGGCCTGATTCCTCTGGGCATCCTTCGCCTGGAGCTTGAGGTTGTGGGCGATGGCTCGGATGAATTTCGCCCATTCTTTGTAGCTCGGCGTCGGATCGTGGGCCATCAGTCGATTCAGGTTGTCGTCCAGCTGCTCGTTGCTTAGGTGCTGGGGGTCCACAGCGGCGTTGGGCAGGAACGTGCTGGTCAGGGAGCCCAACCAGGTCTTGAGTCGGTCCCCGTGGGTGCTGGGGCTGGCTGCTCTGAACATGTTAGCTTGCTGTTGGCGAGAGAAAGACAGCACAAACAGAACCAATGCAAGCACGCGCAGAACTAATGACTTATAATAATGCATGATTATATAATTCTTTGGTTTGGTTCCAGTTAACTGGTACAGACAGTTAGTGGAATGTAGGCTAGACACTTAATTGTCGATAGCCAAAAGGACCAAGTGGGTCAATTTGTGTGGGTGAGTGCCGGATTTAAAAAAAGAATTTGACAGGCGGTAGCTCTAAGAGTCCTTTGATGACTCTCGCTGCTCGGTCGTCTATCTATTACTCAGTTTTCCATGATGGCTCTCACAGGCTCTGCTTTTACATGAACTGAAAGACACAAACGCAGTAGAAAAGCAAAACAGAACAGGGTGGATGCAATTAAATGAGAGATAGAGCAGTAAACAAATATAAATAAATAAAAATAGAATAGCAATAAAATAAACAGAAGGCTAGAGGGGGTGAAACTTAAACTTCCTATCACAGCTGGGTTTATGACGGGGCCAGGCGAGGGCACTGTTGCGTCATAAAACCTAGAGGGATGGTATGGATCGAGAGTATAAGGGTTGGCCCGCACCTGAATAATCGAAGAATATGTAATATTCTGTGGCTTTCAATTAGGTGAAGTGACTGTATGTCACTAATTTAGGCCTGGGTGAATCGTGGGTGCTCAGATAAGAACTCAATGGCAGGCAACCTTTCCTAGACGTTCAAACACTCGACTGCGGTGTCCGTGGCAACCTGTCCCCTTTGTACCACGGTACAACCTCTCAAACAGGGAACATCAGCACAATTGCGCACTTTGGTAAGGTATTTGCGCCAACGACCAGATTGACCGGTCAAAATAGAGTTTTCCCTGAACTCAGAGTCTGTCCCCTTTACGGGCAGTTACTCCAAGTGGGCGGTTCTGTCGTGCAGAAGCCTGAGCAGGGAAATTAAACAAAATTGCCTTTGTCAAAGCTGGACTCGTTGCCTCCCTGTACCTGACACACAACTCTCTGACATCCTTGCGTGTTGCCCGTGATACGCGGTCAGAATGGCTCCACTCACTGGAACTCACTGGAGCAACCATCAACTCGCCACCGGGCGCTGAAGGGGCCTTATCTGCAAGTACACAAGTGGTCACACAACACAGCTTACTTGTAAATTTAAATCTAAATTTAAACCTTGTTTAAACTAAATTTAAATAATTAAGTGTGTAGGACAAAAGAAAATGAGCCTAAAATGACAGTCAGAATGAACTAGCTAAACTAGAACAGAAATGAGCTGAAGGGGTAAAGAAAAGATGCAATTGATTCGAATTTGAATTAAACAAGTGCACAGAATAGCAGAATGGGAAAAGAGAAAGCAAAGAGGATAATTCAGATGCACTTGATTCATATTTGAATTAAACCGTGTTCAATTAAATTTAAATGAGTGCATAGAATAACAGAATGGGAAAAAGAGAGAAGAGAGGACAATTCAGATGCACTTGATTCAAATCTGAATTAAACCTTGTTCAATTAAATTTAAATGAGTGCATAGAATAACAGAATGGGAAAAAGAAAGGAGAAAAGAGGACAATTCAGATGCACTTGATTCAAATCTGAATTAAACCTTGTTCAATTAAATTTAAATGAGTGCATAGAATAACAGAATGGGAAAAAGAAAGGAGAAAGCCTTCCCTATTTGTGAGTTTCCCTAAAGAGAATCGCTTCTTTATGAGCGAAATGACACTAATTGACACTACTTAATTGCAAAATTCAATTAAATGTTATTTAATTAAATTTAAAATAAGTGTATGAAATAAGGGAGGCTTGGGTGTGCGTGAATGTTATTGCCAGCCAATAACAAACAGGACCCAGAACTAAGAGTGAATAGAATAAAACATTAAGTGATAAAAAGGAATGAATTTCCAAAGTAAAAATAAAAAAATAAGAAAATAACTCGAGAGAAAGAGAGAGAAAAGACAAAAGGGAATAAATGAAATAAAACAAAGTAGAGTAAAATAAAATAAAATAAAATAAAATAAAATAAAATAAAATAGACTAGAGTAAATCTGTGAACACAGGAAAAGAATACAAGGAAAAGAGAATTGACTTATCTGGTAGTGTCCACCGGGGGGAGCACTCTCAGAAGGTGAATTCTCTTGTTGGAAGGGACACTTAATTGAAATTAAAAATTTAAACGTGTTTAAATTAAATTTAAATCAGTAAACCACATCCCGAAAACGATTGGAAAGCATAACCACCAAAAGCAAATTACTTTTACAACTCCCCGCAGTATAGAGCAGCAAAAGATAATTTGGAGATAATTCAGTTCAAAGTATGGCGAGCAGCTTTACTCAGAACGTCCACACGGTGGCGTCAATGAGTCCACACAACCAATAAGTAGGGAGGGGTGCCACACCTGAGCAGATCTGGCGTCTGGTCAGAGTTACTGCATCCACCTTCTTTAATTCGTGATATAAAAACGAGCGCGCTTGTGGGGTTCTGACCCTTACACTGTTTTAACTGCACGATCACGATTACAACTATAGAACCTCAGTGGATTCTTTCATAAATATATATGTACCGTTTTACTCACAGGTACACAACTTTGGGAATCAGTCCCTTTTGGTGCAAACTTTAATGCACGCGGATATGTAACTTTGCGGCATTGCTTCGCCGCTGTTACGGGTCACGTTGGATCAGGACGTGACCGGCTCCAAGCTTTTACACACCAATCGATAAATCAGATGAACTGCTTTCCGATTAGATCTGTAACGGGGATCACGTGTTGGTTAGCTAGGCCAATGACGTCACCCTAGGAGCGCCAGCTATATTGTGAATTATTGGACGACACAAGTAATTCAATTATAATAGCGGCAAATAAGGCCTTTTGAAAGAGACGCAGGAATCTCGCCACGACTCTCTAAACTCGCTGAATAGGATTCAATTCGTTTATTCAAGCGGAAATTAATATTAAAACTGTATTGCAAAAGACTGTCGCCCTCTTGCATACGAGTCTGAATATTAATGAACTGCAGTTATTTCCCGGTCAACCAAGGCTAGGCCTGCAGTGTTTTTAGACACAAACAGCAGCTTGTTAACGGTGTGTAGAATGAGGACGCGTGCGTCGTCTCACTGAATAAAGTGCGCATACACATTAAAATCACACACAAATTATTCTACATTGCTCGTTCATCAAAAACCAAGTTTAAAACGTTCCCCGCGTTACTCCACCAAATAAATATGTAACGATGTAGCGGTTCATACAGTTATCAATTAATTTATGGGTGGAATATGAATATAATAATTCATAAAGCTTTATGAATAATTATTATGCACATACCGACCCAAGGGGGAATTAAACATATATGGTCAATTAATTACAACGAATTATAATTAATTATTATATGATTAGTTCAGGTTCAATAATTATTTAGAGAAACTACCAGCTCGTCCAGCAAACCGTTGCTTCTCATAGAATATTATGAATGGAGTTATTCTCTGGCCACGAGAATAAATTCCTATTATAGCATCAAAGCATAAAACGATCGAAAAACGTTAAAGTGACTTGGTCTTCAGTTGAAAGAACAAACAGAACAATCGAGCATGAATTATGTGTTTAATATATGCAAACTACGACTACAGAGGATATACTTCTAAATACAGAATACAAAAGAATATATAAATATATATACAAAGGGAAGCAGAGAAGGAAAGAGAGAAGGCAAGGGGCAAAACTTACAAAACAGTCCTTGAAGCCAGCACGGAAATCAGTTTCATTATCTAAGACTGAGAAACGGCAGTATACTTGCATTGGTTTTGCGTGTCGAATTTCAGTTTAGCGCTGGTGCAGTTCGTTGGCTTCTACCGTTCCGCGGGAAGGTTTGAACTGAGGACTTGAAAGTTAGTTTCGCTGGAAGATGGTGGTCCCGAAGAGCGTGATGGCAGCGCGGTCGCCGTGACGTGCGTGAGTGGGCGATGGATGATTCCGGGCCGTCGGGAGAACACACAGAAGAATCCTGGTGCCCCTTTTTCTGATAGATAAGCCGACACACCTCCTTGAGGTGGAATAGCCAATGACATTGCTGCAAAGTTGGCGGGCAAGTTATTTCTTTGTCTTGTCTCCAAGCTGAATTTACATACTTAATGACTATCAGATCGGATTTCGAGATGGAGTGCTTTCTTCACAACATCATTAAACACATAGAAAAATGCATTTGTCAGCTATGTGACCTATCTCGGTGAATAGCTCGAGTCCGGAGCTTTACAGAGAGATCAAACTCGATAGATCAGAAAGGCATAGAAAAGAAGTTATGGTTTACAGATAAAATTCCATCATTAAAATGCACACTAGCACAAATACACTCATTTAGACACTAGGAAACATGTATACGCTCGAAATACATGATGGATATATTTCGGCATAGTTGTATTTTACATATACAGTCAAAAATGTATGTTTGTGTGTTTCTGTATGTGTCTGTGTGTGTGTGTGGTGCGTGTTGGAATGTGATCTGGTCAGTCTCTGGGGGGTGCTCCTTTTGAAGTCTCCAAAGTTGGGAAGTTGGAGTTTTCTGTTTTACTTCGGAGGGTAACAAAG
The DNA here is from genome assembly GCF_018812025.1 of Megalobrama amblycephala. Lineage (NCBI taxonomy): Eukaryota > Metazoa > Chordata > Actinopteri > Cypriniformes > Xenocyprididae > Megalobrama > Megalobrama amblycephala. Next base: position 7,808,843 of record NC_063044.1, on the reverse strand, counting down.
GTGTCAAGTGGGCTCATCTTATGCAGACCGGTCGGAGCCAAGATGAGATTTACAACCAAGTCCAGCATGCTAAAAGCGTTCTGAACATTCCAAAGTTTATTGATTATCCTGATACGTGTGCATATGCTACACGTTACATCAGAAGAAGAATGGCATCTACGCTAATATTAGTCTTTCTGTTTATCCCGAGGTTTACCGTAGTCAACCGGATCCGGGCCGTATCCAGGTGAGACCAAGGACCTGCACCTTGACACGACCACAACGCAGCCCTGAAGTATCAGCAGAGATTGAGTCAACTAGATCATCCACTGTGAAGGCCTCATCAACACGACAACCAGTAGCGCAGCTCCTCAACAACCATCCATACTGGTGTGATGAATATGAACCTCAACTGGATGGAACTGAAATAAATACTTTGAATGTTGCGATCCTATCGGACTTATGATAGCAACCTGAGTCATAACAAAGCACTGTTCACCAGAGGAGAACTGGCCCCCCGACTAAGCCTGGTTTCTCCCAAGGTTTTTTTCTCCATTTTAATGCCTATTTGCCACTTGTTTGCCACCTGATGTCACCTGTTGGAGTTTGGGTTCCTTGCCGCTGTCACCTTTGGCTTGCTTAATTGGGGACACTTGACATTTGACTTGACATTTGATATTCAACAGCCTGCACTGACATTATTCTTTAAGAGCTGCTGTGCCAAAATAATGTACCAGTTATCAATGTAAAGCTGCTTTGACACAATCTACATTGTGAAAAGCGCTATATAAATAAAGGTGACTTGACTTGACTTGACATTGTGATAGAAATGGAGGATAAAATGCAACTTCAAAGGTGCATACCGCCACCTATACTGTGATGGAGTGTGAAGAGAATTTCTATATTCTATTTTTTTTAATCCACTCATCCTAATAAATCTCATGATTGCATTTATCATTTTCCCTGCATTTTATCCAACAATTAATATTTTACTTAATGTTAAATCTTGGTATCCCAGTGATACCAAGTTCCTCCTTAAGACTTTTTCTTTATCTTTCATATACATTACATACCATCATTTCATGTTCCACTGTTTCCTCTATTAAACATACTTCACATAAACCTGTATTATGTTTCCTAATATATGTAATGTGTGATTAAGATTCGAATGCCCTGTTCATAAATTGGTGAGGATAACTTGCTCCCTTCTGCCTATATTATGAATGATTTTAGATTTCTTTATACTCTTTTGAACTTTATGAAAGTGTTGACCTGTTTTACATGAATCCCAACATGTTTGCCACTTCCTATTACAAGCTTCTAAAATGTAAATGTTTTCCTTCTGATCTGATGATTAACATATTTATGCTTTGTTCATCCATATTTATAGTGTCTTTAGCCATTTTGCCTGCTTCCTCATTACCCTGAATTCCAGCATGTGCAGGTACCCATATAAAACAAGTTATTATTCCTATTGTTTTATACTGTATAACATAATCATGATAAAATGTCACTTCTAATTGTTTGCATTGATTGTACACTCAAGAACCGCCATTGAATCAGAACATATTATTACTTGATCTGGTCTTATTTCATAAACCCAACCTAGTGCCATTAGGATTGCTACCATCTCTGCTGTATATACAGATACCATCTGATATTCTTCCAGCCTTCCTAACATCAAATTCTGGAACATAGAAAGCAACCCCTGTTCTTCCAGATTCTATGCTCTTTGAACCATCTGTATATATCTGAAGAAATGTATAATATATATACAGTGGGTACGGAAAGTATTCAGACCCCCTTAAATTTTTCACTCTTTGTTATATTGCATCATTTGCTAAAATCATTTAAGTTCATTTTTTCCTCATTAATGTACACACAGCACCCCATACTGACAGAAAAACACAGAATTGTTGACATTTTTGCAGATTTATTAAAAAAGAAAAACTGAAATATCACATGGTCCTAAGTATTCAGACCCTTTGCTCAGTATTTAGTAGAAGCACCCTTTTGATCTAATACAGCCATGAGTCTTTTTGGCAAAGATGCAACAAGTTTTTCACACCTGGATTTGGGGATCCTCTGCCATTCCTCTTTGCAGATCCTCTCCAGTTCTGTCAGGTTGGATGGTAAACGTTGGTGGACAGCCATTTTTAGGTCTCTCCAGAGATGCTCAATTGGGTTTGAGTCAGGGCTCTGGCTGGGCCATTCAAGAACAGTCACAGAGTTGTTGTGAAGCCACTCCTTCGTTATTTTAGCTGTGTACTTAGGATCATTGTCTTGTTGGAAGGTAAACCTTCGGCCCAGTCTGAGGTCCTGAGCACTCTGGAGAAGGTTTTCGTCCAGGATATCCCTGTACTTGGCCGCATTCATCTTTCCCTCGATTGCAACCAGTCATCCTGTACCTGCAGCTGATAAACACCCCCTAAGTGAAAGTAAAAAACACACTCTAAGTGCAGCAGAACATTTTTTGTAACCTTGGCCAGATCTGTGCCTTGCCACAATTCTGTCTCTGAGCTCTTCAGGCAGTTCCTTTGACCTCATGATTCTCATTTGCTCTGACATGCACTGTGAGCTGTAAGGTCTTATATAGACAGGTGTGTGGCTTTCCTAATCAAGTCCAATCAGTATAATCAAACACAGCTGGACTCAAATGAAGAGTATATATATATATATATATATATATATATATATATATATATATATATATATATATATATATATGTATATACTCTTCTATAAATGTTTTTACATTAAAAGATACATGAGAAATTAGGGAAAAAGGAGATGAGGTTAGTCTATTTCAGGTTGAGCAAATAACCAAGGTGGTATTACAATTATTGTAACAAGGTGTTACAATTATCGGAGCAAATAATTTTATGTCTAACCCTTACCTAGTTTCATTAACCCCATTTTTAATTTTCCATGCAAAACCTTTACCTGGTGTATTCATAGTTTCCCAATTTTCCTTAAGTACTCCCTTTACAGGATGATCATTACTTTGTCCCTGAAGATTAATCCAAGAAGCCATAGCTAGTTTTTCTCTTCTTATACAGTGGCATTTCAGATGTTTCCACCTGCAGTGCTGCAGTTGGAGTTGTTTTAACTGCTCCTAAAATGATTCTTAATGCTTTAGCTTGTATGATAACTAATTTCTTTAACATAGTTACAGATGCCGATTCATACACAATACATCCATAATCTAGGACTGATCGCATGAGACCAACATATATATCCTTTAATGATTGCTTGTCTGCACCCCAATCTTGTCCTGCGACACCTCTCATTAAATTCAGTACTTTACTGCACTTTTTTAAAAATGTATTCAATATGGTCTTTCCAGGTTAACTTATTGTCAAACCAATTTCGCAGATACTTAAATTTAGACACTTTTTTCTAATGAAACTCTGTATAATTTAAGCTGCTTGTTCTCCTTACTTTTTTTCATTGTAAATATCTGATAACATGTTTTGGATATTGAAAATTTGAACCCACATTCTAATGACCATTTTTCAACTGTCTCTATTGCTTTTTGAATTTTATCCATATTAAAAGATATATTCCTCCCTCTTTTCCACATTAATCCATCGTCCGCGTCCGCTGTATTAATTTCTGGAGATACTCTTTCAAATACATCATTTATCATGATGTTAAATAATATAAGGCTTATCATACTTCCCTGGGGAGTTCCGTTTTCCATACTCACAGTTTGGGACAATTCGTTACCCACCCGAACTTGAATTGTTCTGTCTAATAAAAAAACTTAAAACCCAGTTATACATTCTACCATCTATTCCAGTTTTCTTCAATTTTAGTAGTAAACCTTCTTTCCACAGCATATCATACACCTTTTCAATATCAAAATAAACTGCCACTAATCCCTCTTTCATTGATAAAGCTTTCTTGATATCTGTTTCAAACTTTATTAATGCATCCAATGTTGATTGACCTTTTCTAAAACCAAACTGATAAGATGCTAACATGCGTTTACTCTCAAATACATAATTCAGCCCATTTACAATCATTTATTCCATCAACTTACATAAGTTGGATGTAAGTGCTATTGGTCTATAATTTCCAGCTAACGATGAATCTTTCCCCGGCTTTGCTATCGGAATTATTATAGCATGTATCCATGACTTTGTAGGCCTCCCCTCTACCCATATCTTATTGAATAATTCCAGTACTGCTTTAAGAATTATATCATCTGCATATTTTAGCACAATAGGATTCCATCAATATTCCATCTTTTCCTGGTGCAGATTGTAAAACTCGACATAACTCTTTTAAGTTCCCATATCTCAAATGACATTTTATTATATATATTGATTTTGCATTAAAATTTCTTTTCTTTTCCTTCTGTAATTTCCATCAAGATTTTCTTTACTCTGAGCTTTTTGTAAGGTTTTAACTAAGGCAGAAGCCTTGTCCTTTTCTGTGATAGCTGTTCTTCCTTCTCTAGTTATTACTGGTATATTTCTGGTTTTATAGATCCCAATCATCTTCTTTAACATACACCAAACTTCACCCAATTCTGTTTCCTTTCCTATAGGAGAACAATTCTCCTAGCCTTTGCTCTTTCCTTCTGATACTCTTGTATTGCCTCTGGTATCAATGTTCTTTTTAGTTTTCTAAACACTTTATTTCTGCTTTTAATTGCATTAGAGCATTCACAATTCCACCATGGAACAACTTTATCCTTTCTAGTTCTTTTAGATTTAGGGATAGATTCTTCTGCTGCTCTTACTAAAATTAAGCTTAATTTCTCTGTGCACTCATCAATATAATTTTCCATACTGTAATTCATCAATTCTGTCTTACATAAGTCATTATATTTCTCCCAATCTGCTCTCTCAAATTTCCATCTTTGTTGAATTGTTACCACACAACTTTAGATTTCTAATCCTACCGTGCAACTTATTGGATAATGATTGCTCCCACTTGTTGAATGATCTAATATTTCCCATTGACATTTTACCACGATTATTGCTGAAACTATTGTTAGATCCAAGCATGATTTTGATATATCCCTTATACTGAACTTTGTTCCACTACCATCATTTAAGCATACCATAATTATCCTTCATATACTCTTCCACCACTGTGCTCTTTTTATCTGTGTTTGAGCTTCCCCATGTAACACTATGTGCATTGAAATCCCCACACCAAATCACAATACCTTCTTCTTTACTCCAAATTTTGTTTAATTCTATCAAGTATAATTGTTCACATGGATTGTAATAGTTTATTATTGTTACTTTTCCTATTGATATCCACACCTCCATTTTAATGCTTTTATATTGTGTTTCTATTTTAACTTCCCTATAAGCCACTCCATTCTTTATAAATGTTGCACACCCCCACCAGTGGTTTCTATTCTATCTTTTCTAATGGATACATACCCTGGAATTATTAAGTTTAACTGTGGTTTAAGCCATGTCTCTTGAATGCATATTACATCAGGAAGATTATTAATTTCATGTATCATTCTCTTGGCCAATTCTTGGCCATTCGCAGTCAAACTTCTAGTATTCCATTGTACTACCCTAAATGTCATATTGTTTAACCTTTATTGTTCTGATGCTTTCTGAGAGCTTGTATAGTTCTCAGATTGACCTAAAAGTGTCTGTATGCCAGATGATGTGTTGCTGTTGATATAATTATTTTCAGTTTTTCTGTCCGTTTGTTTGTTTGTGCTGTGCAGTTAATGGCTTCTGCAATAAATGCAATGAAATTTACTTTGCTAACCATAAGCATATTTGCATCATCAATCTGCTTCGGCGTCTCTCTGTTCCCTTATTTGGTATTTCACTTACATTGGTGTACCCATCACTCATCCTATTTCCTTGCTCATTTTGAATCTTCTTCACTGCTTGAGAATATGATAAATTATGAACTGATTTGTACTTCCTCACTTCCATTGCTTGTTTTTGTGCTGTACATCCTAAATATGCTGCACTATGTGGACCTCCGCTATTGCAACACTTAGGTCCAGCTATCTCCACATTCCCCATAATCATGTTCTCCTCCATATTTACAACACCTTTCCTTTGCATACTTCTGCCACATGACCTAGCTTTTGGCAATTAAAGCATCGTAATGCAGATTTTAAGAAAGGACGCACTGGGTAGCACACATATCCAATTTTAACATCATCTGGTAAAATTTTTCCATTCACTACTACCATAACTGTTGTACTCGCTTCTCTTTTCTTTTCTATTTGATGTCAACCTTTTCACTTCTGTTACTTCACCCATTATCTGCTTTTTTAACATCTTATCTGTTAATGATACTGGGACCCCAGTAATCACATCTTTAACAACATTCATTTCACCAGGAACATGACATTTCACTCCTATTCCTCCTAATTCCTTTATTTTAATCACCATCTTTTGTTGTTTTTTGTTCAATCAAAACACAAGCACCCAAATGTTGGTTAGATTTTGTGCTGATTTAATGTCCCCAACTGCTTTTTTGAGTACCTTTGTTAAACGCATAGGATTACTCATTTCACCCATTGTTTCGAATGTTAAAGTAACATTGTACTCATCTTCCTTCCTCATCGTTTTGTTTCTTGCTCCTTCTCCAACGAATTCCTCCAAATCTGATCCTCTTTCTTTCTGTTTTTGAGATGTCTGCTCTACCTGACTCCATTCTTCACAATACATGTTTACAGAATTATCCTCTTCATCTACATTTGGCTTATGATTCCCTTGAATCAGACTAATTCTTGAAATATGTGTATGTTAAATTATTACATTAATGATATCTGCATATGTTGGTTCTGTTCTGCTACCCTAGGGGGGTTATTGCTGCACTCCCTGCTCTTATCCATGCTAGGCGGCATGGATGCGCAGGGAGTTCTTGCCCAGAACAGAACCATACAGCCAATACAAACTCTATGAATTATCAATCATATTTGACGATAGTGGTCTTGACAGAATTGTTACCAAAAGTCCGGGATACACTGCACGATTTTCGGCTGTCCCAGATGAAAGAATGTCATCGTGAAACAATCGTGGCAATTTCTGTGATCATGGCTCTTAATCGGTGGTCCTATGTCATACAATAAGAGAGGTTGAAAGACAACCATTTTCCCGGTCTTGCGACCAAAGATAGCCTACGATAATTTTCTGACAGTGTCAGAAATTCAGCATGATCAACGCACAATGTGTTTGCTGCTACGACCCATGTCTACTGACCAGCCAATAAAAATGCGACATGAAATCAACGAGACATGGCGCTAAAACTTAAAACTGCTTACCTCAAGCTCTTTTCACCTTCTTCTTTTGCCGCTTCCTTTTTTTCAGCACACATAAAAACTACAACTGCCAAAGTGTGATTCAGCATGGTTTTTGTTTACCACTAGTGCATGCTGATGAAGTTTTATTCTTCTATAGAAACTTGCATCGTAGCTTACGAGTCAATAAGTGTCATCATCGTACAGTCTACATGCATGTTGTACCCAAGTTTAATAGATCCATGTCGCGCAGTGTGATTTGGAGTGATCTTATTGGATTGCTAAAAGTGCTTAAAGGATTAGTTCATTTTCAAATTAAAATTACCTGATAACTTACTCACCCCAGTGTCATCCAAGATGTTTATGTATTTCTTTCTTCAGTCGAAAAGAAATTAAAAGGTTTTTGATGAAAACATAGAGAAACCATCACTAATTTTCTAAAAAAAAAAAAAAACATTTTATACATTTTAACCAAAAATTTGAACTAATTGTTATATACTTGCACTAACATATTGTATATGACAATTTAGTTCAAACTTTGTTTTTTTTAGTTCAAACTTTGTTTTAAACTATGACAATTTAGTTCAAACATCTACACTGTCGGAATTCTAATAGAGAAGAAGAAGAGAGCTAGTTCAAGATGAGCATTTATGGTTAAAACGTATAAAATTTGAAATTTTTTTAGAAAATGAGCGATGGTTTCTCTAGATAAGACCCTTATTTCTTGTCTGGGATCGTGTAGAATGCTTTGAAGCTGCAATGAAACTATAATTTTGACCTTTAACCGTTTGGGCTCCATTGAAGTCCACTATATGGAGAAAAATCCTGGAATGTTTTCATCAAAAACCTTAATTTCTTTTTTTTCGACTGAAGAAAGAAGGACATGGACATCTTGGATGACATGGGGGTGAGTAAATTATCAGGAAATTTTCATTTGAAAGTGAACTAATCCTTTAAGGTAACAATTCTGAAATAGCAGAGCAGAGGGCTGTTTCATAAAAGATGCTAAGAAAAGTGGGGATTAAACTCCAACACCTGACTTGAATGAATCTAACAAATAAGTTGGGGCTAAAGCAGTTTCGTAAAAGGTAATTGAAATCCCACTAATTTGATCCAGGTTTACCTAGTCAAGATAATTGTGCGTTGTCACTGATCCACTATAGCAAACAGCATATAGGCTATTTTGTGCTGTTTTATGTGTTTGAGACATGGGGCCTCATAAAATGCTGCGCAGAAACCATCCTAAATTTGATCTTACAATAATTTCTCAGATGTGCCTACATGTGATTCATAGAATGAACGTACACAGAGAAAACAATCATATGCCTCTCTTTCAGATGTGAAATCAATAAATCACAAATGATCTTGTACTTGCGTGCAGCTGAATGGTTTCAGTTCTCCGTGTTGTAAACGACACCTAATTAATGTAATTTGAATATAAAAGATCAACAGTCATCGTCCAAATCCTTAGCGAGCTGCAAGAATAGCTTAGATTTCCAAAAACCTGCAGTAATCTGACAATAAAAAGTGCATACGTCTGCTCAGACCCTGACATGGCGCTAAGCACTTTTCCACGTCAAAGACTGTTTTTATAAATATGAGCGTTGGCGTGGATTTAAGTGTACACACACTCTAAGATCCAATCTGTGCATACGCACGCTTTATAAATGAGGCCCATGGTTACATTTCACAGTTTTATTCTCCATCTGTAAATGTTAGAAAGTCATGCAAATATTTCCATTTTGCTGCTAAAATTCTCTTTGATGCCAAAATACTTTGATGCCTGTCTTGGACTTCTCTCTTGCCTTGCCCTTTGGACTCTGTTTGCACCTCTCTTGGACTATTGCCTGTGTAACGAAACGCTAAGTCTCGCTCCGTAGGGGAAATGAAAAACGCTACCCTGGGTGACTTGAGAGTGGAAGGATCTTGGTCCCCCACTCTGGTGCTTCGAGTCTCAATTATACACAATATGTGAATATGTTTTACCTTAGACTATTATATTATATGTTACAGGAATAGGTAGTGTGGCTTCAGGTCAGTAAATGTCAACGCGGTGGTTTCCTGAAGTATAGATTTGTGATATAAAGTGACAACTCAAATTCACGTTCCCACCCTCCTAAACCTAACAGTCTAAGTGAGACGCCCCTACCCCAAGGTAAGTAAAAAAAATAAAATAACCTTCAAATGTATTGTTTTTAACAATAATTAATTTATTCTTTCTTTCCTTAGGAAACTGTATTTTTGTCTTTGTATCTTGTCTCAATAGAATGAAATAAAATGAAAATAAAAAAACAAAACACAAAAAAAAAACGGTTTCTTGGAATTTCTTTTGAATATTGGTACACCTTGCAAAAGGCAAACAATCTCAAACTGTAAAATACTTCAAATATAAATTTCACAAAATTATTTTCAACACCAGTTTCCAAACTGCTTATCGAACACTGGACAGGTCACAAACTCTTCAAGTTTTAACTTAATAACTCTTTTCAAATAACTCGTTTCACTTAACTCATTTCACATAGAAAACACTATGGACTTCACTCCAATGACTTATGAATCAGTTAATGATTCTTTTGAATCAGCTCGCACTGACACGGTTCAAATTAACACTCAGTTCGGCTCAATCAGTATCAGTAAAGTGTGTGTGTGTGTGTGTGTGTGTGTGTGTAATGAACTCTTGTACCAGTCTGTAGCGACGATGACTTGAGATGAGAAGACTTGAGATGAGAAGACTTGAGATGAGAAGACTTGAGATGAGACGACTTGAGATGAGACGACTTGAGATGAGACGACTTGAGATGAGACGACTTGCAACAATGAGAGCAGTGAGACAGAACAGGGAGATGTCGTAAGGATGGCAGGGTAATAAACAAAAACAAGAAAAGAAAGAAAAGAAAAAAAAAGTTTCAGCACAGCCCAAAAACTCGAACTCTCTGGAACAAAATGGCGCTCGGGCACGGGGTGCACGCAACTCACTAAACAGCGTCTGGCTTATAGTGCTTCTCGGGGTTTCAGAAGTAAAACTTGACCGTGACGATCTCAGTCTCACCAAAAGTGCAAAAATACTCAAAAAAAATAAAAATAAAAAATAAATCACTCCGTAAGAAAACTGTAGTTCAGTTCAGAAACACTCGCGCACTAACAAGTGCACTTAAGTAACTCGCAGGAAGATATCAATGTCTCTCGCTCTGTAAGGCAGTTCATGGGTGACTTATAAATTCAGACTCTAGAAAAAGGCAAAAATACTCAAAAAGAAATCACTTGATAGAAAATTAGAGCAGTTCAAAAACACATTCTGGCGCACTAACAAGTGCACTTAAGCAACTCGCAGGAGGAAATCAATATCTTTCGCTCTGTAAGGCAGTTCATGGGTGACTTATAAATTCAGTCTCTAGAAAAAGGCAAAAAATACTCCAAAAAGAAATCACTTGATAGAAAATTAGAGCAGTTCAAAACACCTTCTTGCGCACTAACAAGTGCACTCAAACAACTCGCAGGAGGAAATCAATGTCTCTCGTTACAAAAGACAGTTCACGGATGACTCGAAAAAACAGCAGAACTCTCAAAATGTTCAGTCGAACGATGCAAAAAAAACACAACAGTGTTCTTGATGAAACTCACGGCTCCAGCAGCTCTCTCTCGTGCTCTCAGCCAGTCTCCAACACTGCTCTCCATTCGATGACGCACTCGACCAAACTTCTGCTACAACGACATCTCCGGCTTCACACGGTAATGTCAGTGTGCACAAAACTTAAACTGAATGTATAACACTGTCTTACGTTAAAACACAGGCGGAAAAATCGACCTCCTCACACAGCGAACATGGCGTGTCTTCCTCACACAGCAAACATGGCGTGTCTGATCATTACGTACTTTTTTCTTCTTCTCCTTCCCAGACGTCTTTGCATCTCCCGCGGACATACTGGAGACTGAGCAACCCATCAAAATAAAAGTCCCTCAGTGAAAAATATCTCCGTTACATTCCCCCCTGCTAAACCCTGCCATACCATCGACATCTCCAGCAAGTTTCTCTGGAACATAACACAATTAAAAAGTGCAACTTCAAACTCAAACAAGTTCATACATACTTTTCATCACAACCTCAGTTAATTTTTTTATATCTTATTTCATAAGATAATCATCTCTATACCTCACAGGTCATTTACTACGGTTTTGTCTTTGAGAGCGTCTGAGCTCTGAAACACTTTCACATTCAACATCTGAAATGTCAGCATCATCTGAAACCTCTTGTACTCCTAACTCTATTTCTGGGATTACATCTTGTACTGCATTCTCCTGTTCTTGCATTACACTCTCTATTTGTTCTACATCATTTGTTTCTGTCTGTACCACCTCTTTTTCTTTATTCTGTCTATGTGCAGTGGTTGGAAAACACACAAGATCTGGGAATTCTGTTTCAGAATCTGACTGATTTACAAGTCTGCATCTGACTGGATGTGGCGTACTAGATGATGACAAAGGAAAAGTGCAGTGACGGAGCTGATCTCTGTGTACTACTCTGGACGGACACCCCTTCTCAGGTTTGACGGTGAATACCGGTGTGTCTGAATGATTCTGTTTGACTACAATGTAGGGTGTGTGTTCCCACTTGTCTTGAATCTTATTTCTGCCCCTATATTTGTGATTGCGTAACAACACACGGTCACCAGGCCTTACAAGCGCTCCAGAGGACTTGCGGTCATACACTCTCTTTCGTCTCTTAGAGGCTTCCTGTGCGGCTGTATTTGTAACTTCAACAGCAGTCTTTAGTCGGCTATGATGATTCTTTACCCAGTCGTCCAAGTTTTCTGCATCACTTTCCTCTAAATCCTTTCCACCCAAGACATCTAATGGAAGGCAGGCATCCCTCCCAAACATCAAGTAAAAAAGAGAATAGCCAGTGGATGAGTGAATGTGATTGTTGTACGCCATCACTAGCTCTGGCAAGTGAGTTTTCCAGTCTTTCCAGTCAATGTTCTCAGCATATCATGCATTGTGCGGTTAAACCTCTCGCACTGAGAGTTTCCCTGAGGATGGTAGGGACTTGTACGACTCTTCCCGATACCATACACTTTACAGAGTTCCTTGATTACTTGCGCTTCGAAACATCTTCCCTGGTCTGAATGCAGACGTGCTGGACAGCCATAGTAGACAAACCAATGTTTGATGAGGGCCTTTGCAGTGGTACTCGCTGTTTGGTTCTTGGTCGGGACAGCAACTGTAAATCGAATGAACATGTCAGTCAGAACAAGCACATTTTCATATCCTCCTGAGGACATTTCCAGCTGGGTGTAGTCCATTGCTAGAACTTCTAGAGGAGCCGTGACATTGCTACATGTCATCGGAGCTCTGATCCTTGGAAAGACATCCTTCGCAAGGGTACATCTTTTACACTGTTCTATCCATCCTTGGACGTCTTTAGACATACTAGGCCAATAGTAGTTCCGTCTGATCAGTGTCAGAGTACTCCTCTCTCCAAAATGACCTCCATGCTCATATTGGCTGTCATAAACTGATCGGCGTAAGGGGGCTGGGACAACTAACTGCCTAACTTTCTCTCCATCCCTTGGGTCAAGAATACATCTAAACATCACCCCATGATGCAGCTGAAGACGCTCAAACTCCCGGAAAAGCTTTTTCAACTCTGGTGACATGTTCTGTTGTTCTGACCGACTTGGCCTTCTGTTTTTGGACAGGGCATTGCATATGGGACCCATCAAGGAATCACTTTTTTGCAGCTCTCTAATTTCATCCCAGCTGTAACCATTCAACACTTTCTTTATGGACGCTTGTACAGCCACTTGAACGTCAGTCTCTCCCCATTTGAACTCTCGCGCTGGCCACAGACATGCACGCACTTCCTCAGAATTCAGTCGGATGAAATCCTTCTCTGTGTCTTCCCGTTCAGGAACTTCTCTGGAGGAAATCCTCGACAGAGCATCAGCATTAGTATTCAGCCTTCCAGGCTTATACAGAACCTCGAAATTAAGCTCCGCCAACTGAGCCACCCAGCGTTGCTCGACTGCTCCGAGGTTAGCCGTCTCCAGATAACGCAGTGGATTATGGTCAGTGATTACAGTGAACTTGGAGAACATTAGATACTCTTTGAATTTTTCTGTTGCAGCCCACTTGAGGGCCAATAGCTCCAATTTGAACGCACTGTAGTACTTGTCATTTTTCTCTGACCCTCTCAGGCCTCTGCTAGCAATGCGATGACGCGCTCTGCTCCGCCTTGCTTTTGGCTCAACACAGCTCCAAGGCCCAGGTGACTCCCATCAGTTGTGAGGATAAACGGAAGACTGAAGTCAGGGTAAGAGAGGACAGGTGGTGACATCAGGCATTGTTTTAATTTATCAAATGCGGTCTGGCATTCGTTGCTCCACATGAACGATTCAGAGGCTTTCCTTCTGTCTTTGTTGCCCATTAACGCATGCAATGGTTTTGCTATTTGAGCAAACTTTGGAACAAATCGTCGGTAATAACTCATAAATCCGATCAGTTGTCTCACTTCCTTTACACTCTTAGGAGGAGGCCAAGTATCCAAAGCACTAACTTTTTCACCGTCAACTTTGATTCCTTCAGAGGAGATCACGTGACCCAAGAATTTCACCTCGGATTTGAAGAGAAAGCATTTGCTTGGTTTCAACTTTAGGCCATGGCGTCTCAGTCGGTCAAAGACAAGCTCTAGTCTTTCACAGTGACTCTTGAAGTCTTTGGAAAACACGATAATATCATCCAGGTATATCAAGAGGACATCAAAAGCCAAATCCCAGAGCACTACCCCCATAAGGCGCTGGAAGGTGGCTGGTGCATTGCACAGCCCGAACGGCATCCACTCACCACTCACCACTCAAACAGTCCAAACGGGGTAGTGACTGCTGTCTTTTCACGATTACGCTCGCTCATAGCTACCTGGAAATAGCCGGCCGTCAGATCTAAGGTGGAGAACAACTGAGCATTCCCCAGTGCGTCCAGAGATTCCTCCACTCTGGGAAGCGGATATGCATCTTTGCATGTGACTTGATTTAATCTTCTGTAATCACAACAGAAGTGCACACTGCCGTCTTTCTTCACAACTATCACTGCTGGAGATGCCCAGGGACTCGCACTCTCCCTAAGAATGCCTTGCGACACTAGGTCCTGCACGTGTTTTTTAAATTCTTGAAAAACATGTGGCGGTACTCGACGGTGCCTCTGTTTTATTGGTGGAGCGTAACCAGTGTGAATGTCATGTGTCACTGCCTGTGTGTACCCATAGTCACTGTCACTTTTGGAGAATACATCTCTGTACTTTGCCAACAGCTGGTCTAGTTCATCTCGTTGTAAGGGGGTGAGTTTTTCGTAATTCACCTGAACTTGAGGTTTGTCAGAGACTTCAACTGCTTGAACATGTGCCACTCGTCTAACATGAAGCGTCCCTTCCTCTTCTTCAAACTCCAGTGTATTTTCAGTTAATACCTCCTGTGGCTTAGACACTACTGCCACTCTGCATCTTGGGTTCAGTCTGATGGTCCGCTCACTCGAATTCATTACTCGTACAGGAACTTTACCACCTTCAGTTTTTGTTAGGACATTGGCCACTAGGAGTCCCTTGGGTAGACTTGCACCAGCGGTAGGCTCAATTAATACTTGGCACTTCACCTTAGGTGGCACTCTGCAGCGGCCTTCAAACACTTTCTCACTTAAAGGAGGGATGGTGATGGTCTGCTTACCACCAACTTTAACAAACCCGATCTTGCCGTCAGGACCCAGGGATTCAGTTCTCTCGACACTTGCCAGCACCCTTCTTATCTTTGCTTCTGTGGGTTGCCTGTATTTGTTGGCTGTCTTTACGCTCTCTCCTGTGACAAACAACGACTTAAACTCACTGATAATATTCATTCCAATGATTCCAGAAAGTCCTCTTATCTCCTCTGCTTCTGGACTGGTGTCCGTCAACACAAAGATGCACTTCCCTGGGAGGACCTTCCCCATGCACTCCACGTCAGCTTGTAAACACCCTAGGACCGGAATGTCGAGCCCATTAGCTGCAGTAAGTTTGACCCAGTGAGCAGATGACAATTTCAGCTCTTGCTCTCCAAAGTTCTTCCTAAAGTGTGATTCTGTAATAGTGGACACTTCTGAGCCCGTATCCAGGAAGCAGTTTGTCTTTACACCAGCTATTCTAACTTCAATAGTCAAACAATCTCCAAATGCACCACTCTTCAATGTCTCTGTCGCTTCGTCTGTCCATTCAGCTATATGACTCCTTATCAGAGATTGCCCTGAGCTGGCTTGTGTTGTGCTGGTTGGAACGTTCCCCATGTTAGTCTCAGCCATCCCTGTAGAACGTCGAGACTGATCAGACACCCTAGCTGCCTCAGTACCCTGTGAGCATCGCCTGCTAGTGTGCCCAGGTTCGCCACACGAATAACAGATGTATCGGCCCTCGCTGTCCTTCGGGGGTTGTCTTTTTGGACGGCTCTGTTGAAGTCGTACTCCACTGTTACCATGTACGGCCTGGTAAAGTTCTTCTTGACGGGCAGCAATCTTTTGTATGGCTTCATGCAGCTTTTCCAGAGTTAATGTAGAGAAAGCTTGTTCTGCATCAGCATTAACTACTCGGACACGGGGGCTTGATTTTGGATTGTTTGGTGTTTGTGTCTCTTCTTCTTCAGCCCACGTGATTGCTGCTTGCATTACCTGAACAAAAGTTAAACTCATGTCCTCTTTAACTCGTCTTTTCATTTCACGCCTCAGGAAATCATCTCGAAGGCCCAGGACAAGCTGCTCTTTTAACACACTTTCAGCATCTGGAACACGGCTTGGCTTTCTACGCTGAACTCGGCTGAGTCTCTCTTGTAGATCATACGCGTATGAGCGTATTGTCTCTCCTTGCATTTGCTTACGCTCATAGAAATCTTTCAGTCTGGTTCCGATTGGCACTTTATCTCCATGTGTCTAGAAGGACTTTGAAGATGTCGTCAGCAGACCTTTCACCGTCTCCCAGCATGAACCTCACTGTCGCTTTGGCTTCATCTTTAAGATGCTGTTTCGTTAACTCTACACGATCTTCTGCAGGTACTCTCATCACCTGGAAGGCAGATTTCATTGATGCAACCCATTCTTCGATGCTCAACTCTCCTGTATTTGTTGAACGGCCGCTGAACTCTGGAAGTTTTCTGTCCCTGGGTATATAAATGGCAGCTGGGGTCAATTGTGCGGTGGCTTGATGCTCAATGACAGCTCTTGCTAGTGACAGGGCTTCTCTTTGTTCGTTTCTTGCTTGTTCAAGTGCTCCCGCCTGCTCTGCAAAGCGCCTCTGTATCTCCGCCATCTCCTTTTTCATTTCCTCAAGCTCTGCCATTCTTCAGCTTGTAGGCCTGGGACTCGTGAAACACACACAAAAAAATTAAACACACTAATCCTATCCTGTTCGTGACACCAAATGTAACGAAACGCTAAGTCTCGCTCCATAGAGGAAATGAAAAACGCTATCCTGGGTGACTTGAGAGTGGAAGGATCTTGGTCCCCCACTCTGGTGCTTTGAGTCTCAATTATACACAATATGTGAATATGTTTTACCTTAGACTATTATATTATATGTTACAGGAATAGGTAGTGTGGCTTCAGGTCAGTAAATGTCAACGCGGTGGTTTCCTGAAGTATAGATTTGTGATATAAAGTGACAACTCAAATTCACGTTCACACCCTCCTAAACCTAACAGTCTAAGTGAGACGCCCCTACCCCAAGGTAAGTAAAAAAAATAAAATAACCTTCAAATGTATTGTTTTTAACAATAATTAATTTATTCTTCCTTTCCTTAGGAAACTGTATTTTTGTCTTTGTATCTTGTCTCAATAGAATGAAATAAAATGAAAATAAAAAAACAAAACACAAAAAAAAACGGTTTCTTGGAATTTCTTTTGAATATTGGTACACCTTGCAAAAGGCAAACAATCTCAAACTGTAAAATACTTCAAATATAAATTTCACAAAATTATTTTCAACACCAGTTTCCAAACTGCTTATCGAACACTGGACAGGTCACAAACTCTTCAAGTTTTAACTTAATAACTCTTTTTAAATAACTCGTTTCACTTAACTCATTTCACATAGAAAACACTATGGACTTCACTCCAATGACTTATGAATCAGTTAATGATTCTTTTGAATCAGCTCGCACTGACACGGTTCAAATTAACACTCAGTTCGGCTCAATCAGTATCAGTAAAGTGTGTGTGTGTGTGTGTGTGTGTGTGTGTAACGAACTCTTGTACCAGTCTGTAGCGACGATGACTTGAGATGAGAAGACTTGAGATGAGAAGACTTGAGATGAGACGACTTGAGATGAGACGACTTGAGATGAGACGACTTGCAACAATGAGAGCAGTGAGACAGAACAGGGAGATGTCGTAAGGATGGCAGGGTACTAAACAAAAACAAGAAAAGAAAGAAAAGAAAAAAAAAGTTTCAGCACAGCCCAAAAACTCGAACTCTCTGGAACAAAATGGTGCTCAGGCACGGGGTGCACGCAACTCACTAAACAGCGTCTGGCTTATAGTGCTTCTCGGGGTTTCAGAAGTAAAACTTGACTGTGACGATCTCAGTCTCACCAAAAGTGCAAAAATACTCAAAAAAAAATAAAATAAAAAATAAATCACTCCGTAAGAAAACTGTAGTTCAGTTCAGAAACACTCGCGCACTAACAAGTGCACTTAAGTAACTCGCAGGAAGATATCAATGTCTCTCGCTCTGTAAGGCAGTTCATGGGTGACTTATAAATTCAGACTCTAGAAAAAGGCAAAAATACTCAAAAAGAAATCACTTGATAGAAAATTAGAGCAGTTCAAAAACACATTCTGGCGCACTAACAAGTGCACTTAAGCAACTCGCAGGAGGAAATCAATATCTTTCGCTCTGTAAGGCAGTTCATGGGTGACTTATAAATTCAGTCTCTAGAAAAAGGCAAAAAATACTCCAAAAAGAAATCACTTGATAGAAAATTAGAGCAGTTCAAAACACCTTCTCGCGCACTAACAAGTGCACTCAAACAACTCGCAGGAGGAAATCAATGTCTCTCGTTACAAAAGACAGTTCACAGATGACTCGAAAAAACAGCAGAACTCTCAAAATGTTCAGTCGAACGATGCAAAAAAAACCACAACAGTGTTCTTGATGAAACTCACGGCTCCAGCAGCTCTCTCTCGTGCTCTCGGCCAGTCTCCAACACTGCTCTCCATTCGATGACGCACTCGACCAAACTTCTGCTACAACGACATCTCCGGCTTCACACGGTAATGTCAATGTGCACAAAACTTAAACTGAATGTATAACACTGTCTTACGTTAAAACACAGGCGGAAAAATCGACCTCCTCACACAGCAAACATGGCGTGTCTTCCTCACACAGCAAACATGGCGTGTCTGATCATTACGTACTTTACGTACCCTCAGTGAAAAATATCTCCGTTACACCTGCTTCCCCTGGATTATTCTTTAGCCTAGCCCTCCTGGATACTTTTCTCACAGAATGACCAGGCTTGTCCCTGGATTACTCTTCTGTCTTGCTCTCTAAATACATGTATGCCATTGTCAGACCCTTGCCTGTTTTGCAATAAAGCATATATAAACCTTAGTGAAAAATAAATATACCAAAATCTTTACAAATATTTACATTTATTTATTTATTTCTAAATATTAAGTCAAGTCAAGTCAAGTCACCTTTATTTATATAGCGCTTTTTACAATGCAGATTGTGTCAAAGCAGCTTTACATTGATAACTGGTACATAATTTGGCTGCACAGCAGCTCTTAAATAATAGTGTCAATGCAGGCAGATCAGAAGCACTGTTGAATAAATGTCAAGAATACTATTGAATGTCAAATGTCAAGTGTCCCCAACTAAGCAAGCCAAAGGCGACAGCGGCAAGGAACCCAAACTCCATCAGGTGACATCAGGTGGCAAACAAGTGGCAAATAGGTGTTAAAATGGAGAAAAAAAACCTTGGGAGAAACCAGGCTTAGTCAGGGGGCCAGTTCTCCTCTGGCGAACAGTGCTTTGTTACAATCAGGTTGCTATCATAAGTCTGATAGGATTGCAACAATCAGAGTATTTATTTCAGTTCCATCCAGCTGAGGATCGTATTCATCACGCCGATATGGACGGTCTGTTGAGGAACTGTGGCACTGGCTGTCGTGTCGATGAGGCCTTCACAATGGATGATCTAGCTGACTCGATCTCTGCTGATACTTCAGGGCTGCGTTGTGGTCATGTCCAGTTGAGGATCGTATTCATCACGCCGGTATGGACGGTCTGTTGAGGAACTGTGGCACTGGCTGTCGTGTCGATGAGGCCTTTACAATGGATGATCCAGTTGACTTGATCTCTGCTGATACTTCAGGGCTGCGTTGTGGTCGTGTCCAGTTGAGGATCGTATTCATCACGCCGGTATGGACGGTCTGTTGAGGAACTGTGGCACTGGCTGTCGTGTTGATGATGTCTTCACAATGGATGATCTAGTTGACTCGATCTCTGCCAATACTTCAGGGCTGCGTTGTGGTCATGTCATGGCACCGGTCCTTGGTCTCAGCTGGATACGGCCCAGATCCGGTTGACTACGGTAAACCTCGGGATAAACAGAAAGACTAATATTAGCGTAGATGCCATTCTTTTTCTGATGTAACGAGTACATCTGGTGTTATAGGAAGTGTTCCCGGTTCCGGCTGACCTAATTTATGCAGCCTAATAATCCTTTAACGGATTTGAAAATATAAATTGATAATGTGTTATGTGTATGCCAGGTTAAAGAGATGTGTTTTTAGTCTAGATTTAAACTGACAGAGTGTGTCTGCTTCCCGAACAATGCTAGGAAGATTGTTCCAGAGTTTAGGTGCCAAATAAGAGAAGGATCTACCGCCTGCAGTTGATTTTGATATTCTAGGTATTATCAGCTGGCTTGAATTTTGAGATCGCAATAAACGTGAAGGACTATAATGTATTAAGAGCTCGCTTAGGTACTGGGGAGCTAAACCATTTAGTGCTTTGTAAGTAATTAGCAAGATTTTAAAATCTATGCGATGTTTAACAGGAAGCCAATGCAGTGATGACAGAACTGGGCTAATATGGTCATACTTCCTAGTTCTAGTAAGAACTCTAGCTGCTGCATTTTATACGAGCTGTAGTTTATTTATCAAGCGAGCAGAACAACCACCCAGTAGAGCGTTACAGTAGTCTAGCCTTGAGGTCATAAACGCATGAACTAACTGTTCTGCATTCTTCATTGAGAGCATATGTCGTAGTTTAGATATATTTTTCAGATGGAAGAATGCAGTTTTACAGATGCTAGTAACATGGCCTTCAAATGAAAGATTGGTATCATAAAATGTGTTTAATATCACTATTAGTAAGGATAGTATGATCACTGTAAAATCTGAATGCAAGATATATATACTTGTACTAAAGTATACTTGCAATAGTTCCACTTTAGCATAATCAAATATACTTAAGTATATCTTTAGTTGGACCTCAACACAAAAATACTTGTTCCAGTTTAGCAGACTTTGACTATACCAATTTAGTACTAAAAGTACAATTGCAGGGTATTTATATTAAGAACATGCAAATGTAAATGCAATTATAGTACACTTAGTATAAAATAAATGCATTTCCAATAGATTTTAGTATATTTATTTATTTACCAGGTTAGTTTCCCAGCATAAGTTGCCAGAGTTACTGAGTTTAAACTATTTTAAGTTTGTTTTATGAAACAGAATCCACTGACAATAAGTCTGACTAACCAAAATAAGCCTAGCTTGTATTCTAATCTTATTTTATGAAACAGCCCTCTGGTTTTATACCAAAGCCAGAATTTTTGTATTGAGCCAACCATTCTTTATTACATAATATTAATAATAATAATAAATTATATTATTTGCAATTTCCTGGCATTCAAATTGAGCTTCTTCTTTGTTTCTAGGGACTTTTAATAAAGTCTTTATTAAGGAGTTAAAAGCCATGAACCAAACCAAACAGCTATAAGGTAAATAATAATACAACAAAGTTTGATTTGAAGCAAAAGTATATGAAACTACAATTACAAACTAAATATTACATAATGGAATTAAAAATAACAAATATAAAACTACTGATTTAAAGATGTTCATCATGTATACAGAAACAACATATTGCATCACAAAATATGCATATATAAATAGTTAAGCAGAGTGTCTGTAGTCTGTGGGGGTGGCATTGCTTTGTTGGAGTGGATGGGCACTAAAGAGATCTTTTGTTACAATTACCTTGTTTCAGTTCTGTAATTAGTGGAGATTTCTTTTAAGAAACTTAGTTTTTCACCAGGAATTCTGCTATTAAAAAGGATTATTTAAAAAATAAGTTGAAATAATGCAAACTGATGGCTTCAGCAAAAGCATGTAACACAGTAGGTCTGTCTTGAAAAGTTATTTATTTATTCATTAGACAATGAATGGGATTTTTGCTTCCGGAACCCAACTGTTGCACTCCATTAGCACTGTAGCATTTACAGGCCTACTAAACACTTTATTGCAATACAGAGTCAAAGATTTGTAAAATGTTTCTGATCAACAGTTTGTGTGCAATGAGTTATCTTTTTATACATTCAGTTTATCTATAGCCGTATCTTCAGAGTGTTCCTAATAACATGTTTTTCAGCTATAAGTGCCGCCAGTGCCCAGGGAACAGCATATTCAAGTGTCACCAGACCTATGAAGTTAAACCTGAATTCTGAATAGTCCCAAGGACATGCCCCGAAAAGCCTGAGCAGATACCCCCAGCTAAACTCCCATAGATAGATGAAGAGAGTGTAGACAGTCAGCCTGACTGGTAATGGGCAGTGTTTCTCCTGCAGCGTCACACTTAGACCTTCCATGCAGAAGATAGCAGAGCTGTATATAAGGAGCGCCCAAAGGCTTGTGTGTCCTGCTAGTCTGAGGTCATGGGTGTAGTACCAATCCCAGGATGCTGTGAATGCCACCTCACAGAGGCACCCATGTAGAGCGTAAATGTACAGTCTGGAGAGAGGTGAGAGGGGTGAGGGTGTGATCTGCTCAGAGATGTCTGTGTTGGCACCAGTGTCTGCAACAACAGAAAAAGTCGTTTGTTAAACAATGTATAATTGATTATACTTTGTATTATTAACCAGTAGGTAAATGTTTGACACAATAAAGGTTTAGAGAATTTGCAAAACAATCCAGACAGCTTTATGTACTCTTCAATACAACACACATTAGTATACTAGTATACTAAATAGTCTACTTAAGCACAGTTTATTTGTATGTACTTTAGTATAACTAAATGTACTTGTGGCAAGATATAAATTGGTATACTTAAAGTCTGCTAAATTGGAGCAACTAGTTTTGTACTAAATGCATTTTAGTTGTCCAAAAGCAGTGCTGAAGTTCAAGTTAAAGTTGTACTAAATATACTTGTTTGTGCTAAAGTGAAACTATTCCAAGTATACTTAAGTACACTTTAAATATGCTCTTGTATTTAAGTTTTGAAATGCAGAATTCACTCAGTATAAATTTCAAATGTATTTTGGTGACATTAGAATTGCAATTCAATTACATCGTGAGAGTGTTAAACATACATTAATATTATACTGATAACAAACTTTTAGTGATTTTAAAACACATTGCAATGGAATTCCAAGTTAACTTGTAGTGTGCTAATGGCATCATTATAGCGAGCTTCAAATAGGCTACAATAAAGTAATCTTTATAAATAAAGTTACAGCTTTAGAATATGCCTTTTACAGACAGCCCCAGTATACCAGTAACTTACTTATCCAGTGAACATCAGTGAGACAATGGGAACAGATTTATATGTATATTAATTGCAGAAACCAGTACAGGTTGGAATCGAACCAGGGTCACGCAGGCCGCTGTCGCACAAGAGCACTCGGCTTACCTGTTGCGCTACCACACATTTATAGACTACGCTAAACTGGTGTTACTTTGTGTTCTCTCTATACTGTTACAAGTACAGCTATAAGCGCAGACATTATTAATGACAGCACAAATTATATGGATTAAAAGACTGTGAATCGCCAACAAAATTATTAATATAGACACAGTAAGAGGTGCGTGAAAATAAACGTGAAATGGCCTGTTGCTATACAACACGATCGTGCAATAAACTTTAAGCTGTTGAAGAAATAAAACCATTAGACGCATCATTAAATATCAAGAAGGTTTTGCTTCCCTAGTGAAAAAAAAGTATACTTTATTGTATTTTAAATATATTCCCTTTTTCTATAGTACACTGCAAATATAGTAACAAAAAATGTACTATCATTAAATATATAAAAAGTATGTTAGTATCATATTTTCACAATGCAACTTTTAACACACTTTAAAATAATTGTACTTTAGTATATTTTCTAAAAAATATATTTTAGAAAAATATACTTGAAGTGTAAGTTCAGTTTATTTTTTAAAAGTGTATTTATTTGCACTTTATAAAAATATATTTGAGGTATATTTTAACAGTATGCTGAAAATGATCATTGTAACAATGCACTGAAAGTATATTTAAAAATACATTATTTAATATCCTGAATTTGTAGTGTATCTAATGTTAAATTTGAGTATATTTTTTAAGTTTACTTCTTCATCCTTGGAATTCATTATATTACTTGTGCTATTTATTTCAGTATGAATGCATTACAAGCCCATTTAGTATATGCAGTGTAGCCTATACAATTTCCAAATAGGTGTAAATGTTTATTAAGTTTACACTGGCAGAATCATTTTACAATCATACACACAAATCTATATTAAACAACACACCAGCAGCACAAGTAATGCGAAAAAATATGTCGAGTGGTTAAACTTATCGGAATTCAAATGTCTCTTCAACTTGGTCTATGACCAATCAGATATTGTTGCTCACTGCATTCAGCCAATCAGAGCTGCTGACGTCACGGTCGTCGTCTGAATCCCCTTGCTCAGTCACTCAGGTGAAGTATAATGTCGCAATGTATAATTTATTTAAAGGTGATAGAGAGGATTTTTTCGTCGACTGAGAATCCAAAGACTTGTTACTGAGTTTTTGAAATGAGCGCATGCGTAAGAACAGCCCCCCTCCTTCACAGCTCATTTCAAAGGAACGCCTTCCAAAACTCGTGCACGAGTATTGAAACACGAGTGTTTACCACCGGCATTCGCTGTGTCGTGTTTTTTGGATTCATTATGTCGGACTCACCGCAGGTAACTCATAATCTGCAGTTGTTATTCCTGTCTCCTGACAAAAACATTGCATGCAGCACCTGTGGAGTGTGGAAAGTTACTGGAGAGCGCAGCCGCACTCGTCTCTCACAAGGAACGTCACGGCAGTGATTGACAAGCCAGAGGGCCAATCCGCGCACGTCTCTCACAAGGAACGTCATGGCAGTGATTGACAAGCCAGAGGGCCAATATTTTACGCGATGATCGCGTAAACGATTGGCTGATGTTTTTAAGGCCCTACCTCGTGCACAGATGATGTATATTAATATTATTACTTTCAGTGCACCTAATAAATAGTCTTTTATCAGTTAGTAAAGACAGTTTCAAGTAATATTGCAAAAATGTATAAAACAAAACATCCTCTTTAGCACCTTTAATAAAACACTGAAAGCGCAATACATCGCTCAATCTTGGGGATTCTGACCAGTTCAATCAAGTGACATCGCAGACTGACCGTGATGGCAACGACAACCGGCTAATCTAATGGCCTATGCGATCCTGAAAGAACCGGAGAAAAGTGCTGCTATTTGGAAGTGAGTTGTAGTCTACCAGTTAACAAACTTTATTTTATTTTATTTAACAAACGGAGAGCGATATTTCGGCTTGATATCTCCGTTTTGAGTCTGTGTGTGGTGGTTTTTGGCACATGTTTGTATGCAGCACCAAAACATTCATATGATTGGTCAAATCGGCCCGTATTCTGTACGATATTAATTCATAAAGTGTTTTATGCTTGACTATGTACCGAAAACAATATCGACATGCCATTCTGATACAGTTCCCTGCTGCTAATCCTCATTTACTCTTCAAAAATAGTATTGGTTCAATGTAGGATTTAGACAGACTATTGTAAACGTGAATAAAGAGTTGAACATGCTGTCTTATATCTGTGGTATATTCTGTCAACAGATGCTGTTCTTCACGAGTCTCTGCGGTCATCATTGTGCCATCAGACACAATGAGAAGCTCATCAGAAAATGGAATGTAATGTGTAATTTGTATTTGTGTATAGAGGGTCAGCATGGTCCAATATTTTTTTTTTTCTTTAATGAAAAACATGGTAAGTTTTGCTGAATCTAAGTTTAAATAAAAACTATTGGATTTGTCAATGAAATATGTCTCTTCATTAGTGATGTTGTTACATTTTATTTATTTTAATGGCCTTGAAAACAAATGCTTTCAACTTTGAGAAAATGTGTTAAACTGTATTTAAATAGTAGCACAACTGTATTGTGTGAGATTATGTAATTCAAAGTACAGTAGTCAACATTTGAAGTGGATCAAAAAAGTTAGGACAACTTTGATTAAAGGTTTTGATCCGCTTCAAATGTTGACTATATTATTCAAAGTATAAGTAATTACAAAGTGTATTGTTATTGACTGCAAAGTGTATAATATTTAATATTTGGAATAAGCCAAAGGTACTGAGCATACAGTATATACTATTACCTGTAAAATAATATATTCAGTGTATATTGCTTGTGTTTTCTGAAGACACTTGTAATTATTTTGTAATGTACTTAAATCACAAATAAAGTGTACTTATAACACAAAGTGTACTCATAACAGAAATAAAGTATACTTATAACACAAATAAAAGTATACTTATAACAGAAATAAAGTATACTTATAATACAACGTATATTATAACAAAAATATACTTTTAACACAAAGTATACTTATAACACAAATTAAGTACACTTAAATATTACTAATCAAGCATGTAATTAGTCCCTACACAGACATATGCTTACTAAGTTGTTCCAATTTAGCACACATAAGTATACTAAATATACTTAAAGTTGTATTTTAATACTACTTAATTTCAACTTAAATATACTTAGTACAAAATTAGTTGTTTCAAAATAGCACACTTTAAATGAACTAATCATTAACACACTTGAAATATACTAATAATTAGTCTTGCTGCAAGTATACTTAGTATACTTTTTTTTCACTAGGGTTCTCTTTTACCTGAGATTATCTGTCATTAACACAACATGAAGCAATTGCATAAACCGGCACATTAGTTTTATTCTTGTGCACGCACTAAAACACAGACAGTTCCGTTCATTGGTGGAAAAATGTGAACGTTCAGAACTGCTTGTGTTTCCGTGTGTGAAACATAATCATCCGTAACATTCCTCTGCCGATTGTCTCTGCGCGCTTCAGCTCTCAATGAACCACAACTGCTCCTGACAAAAACGCAATTAAATTATTTAGCGGTCTTGCATTAAGCTGCGGATTTATATGTGACGCATAAATTAAAATGATTTGCCTTTCATGCAGTAAACTGGATTTTCTGGATTTATTTGACATTTTAACTTTATGTGTTTTTTTGTTTTTGTTTTTTGCTCAGGATCAGTTTAATAATTAATTTAATAATTCATAATATTTTGACAGCCCAAAGGGCTGCAGTCCATATTTCAAAGTGCAAATACGGGCCATTAAAGTAGCAGCATTAATGGGAAAAGTGTATTACAGTGGGTGCATTGAAGTGCATTAGGAATACAGAAATGTAATTAAACTTCTGATCAGGTACATGAATTTCTTTCACCATTTCAAACTGACTATATGTTGTTTTCTTTATTTGTCATAATTACAAATATTTATTTATGTAACTACTTTCTATATGTATGTATGTATATCTGTTTGCAACCATGCAAAATTGTGAAAAGTGTTATTGAATTAAATTAAACAATAGCCTACCTGATATTCCAAGTGTGAGCAAATTATTAAAAAAGGTAAAGGTCGTAATTATAAAACTTGATTATTTTTAAAACAAGTAGAACTTAGATACTGTTCATTGAATTGGACATTTATTCATAACAGTGTATTCAACAAAAATAAATTACTAAAGTACTTAAAAATGTAACAAATTAAATCTTTTTTTTTTTTCAAATTTCTCATGGTTATGTCTGAGCTGTAGGCAAAAGCTGGGTTTGAAAATTCTGCCCTTACAGCCAATTAGCAGAAACAAACTAGATGTTTAAGTTCATACCTCATGTTTTCTGTGGTTTGCACAAAAATAAAGTCTCATCTTAAAAAATTATATAGAATCATCTAAAAATAATTTGATCATTCTCGGATTTGAAATACATGGTGAGACTTGTATCTTTAGCTACAATGACTTTCTAGACTCTAAAGTTTCCTTCTGACAAATGTGCCAAAATCTGCAACACAGATTCCCAATAGTGTGCACTCCAGCGAGTTCGGTTGTTTAGCAAAAGTACAGCAAAAAGTGTGATGGCATTGGCTTTATGGCGTGTTCAAAACATATCAATCATTGTGGTTCAACCAATAGTAGGACGTTGGGGAAGGCCAATGGAGTCAAGGTTTAGCTTCAGCAGTTTACAGTGTTTTCAAGTCATGTAAGAAAGAATGTATTTAAAATACACATGAACATCAGCACAACTGCACAACTCATAATTATGAGTTTAGGTAACTCTGGATTTCCTTAAGAGTTTCTGAGTTAAGTACGTGACAGTGAGAAAACATGTCAGAGGCAATGGATGCAGAGTCTGCCCTAGTGAAAAAACCCTACCAAAATGTATTTAAAATAGGTCTACATTCATTTCACACTAACTAAAACCGATTAATATATAGTAGTCAGCATTTGAAGTGGATAAAAAAAGTTCATCAAAGTTGTACTTTGATGAAGAAGGTTTTAGGACAACTTTGATGAAGGGTTTTGATCCGCTTCAAATGTTGACTTTACAGACATACTTACATAAATATTTTAATTAAACTTTATTTGCAGTTCTTCTTTATTGCACAATGCATATTTCTAAATATTAAGCCTAAAATGTCTTTAATATCACTATTAGTAAGGATAGTATGATCACTGAATAATTTGAATGCAAGATATATATATATATATATATATATATATATATATATATATATATATGTACTAAAGTATACTTGCAATAGTTCCACTTAATCAAATATACTTGAGTATATCTTTAGTTGGACCTCAACACAAAAATACTTGTTTCAGTTTAGCAGGCTTTAAGTATACCAATTTAGTATACTAAAAGTACAATTGCAGGGTATTTATATTAAGTACATGCAAATGTAAATGCAATTGTAGTACACTTAGCATAAAACAAATGTATTTCAAATAGATTTTAGTATATTTATTTTTCACTAGGGTGGGCACACCACTTCCCAGGTGAAAAAAAGTAAATTTCTATAATGTACTTAAAGTGCTCTATTTTTGTGCACTAATTTTGTACTTAATATACTAAAAATTCTTCTTTAGTACCAATATACTCAACTGTGCTATTTTGAGACACCATGAAATATGAACGTAAATGTGCTTTTAATATACTATCTCTGTATTTAAAACATGTATTTAGATACTACTTATAGTACATTTGACCCCATTGTGTACTACAAGTGGTAACTAAATATATTTTTTAAATACAGAGATAGTATATTAAAAGCACATTTTAGTTCATATTTCATGGTGTCTTAAAATAACACAGTTGAGTACACTTAGTTTTTCTTAAGATTATCTTAAGAAGTACTAAAGAAGAATTTTTAGTATATTAAGTACAAAATTAGTGCACGAAAATAGAGCACTTTAAGTACATTTTTGAAATGTACTTTTTTTTCACATGGGTTAGTACACACTCAGTCAATAAGAACTAGTGTACATTTACTTTATATTGCAAGACCCAATCTGCTCCAAAACTTTGTGATCTGCTTATGCAGGCAGCATTATAAAAAGCTAATGATATGAGAAATAAAATTTTCCTTCATTCCTACAGTTCCCTCCACTAATATTGGCACCCTTGGTAAATATGAGCAAAGGTGGCTGTGAAAATAAATCTGCATTGTTTATCCTTTTGATCTTTCAATCAAAAAATTCACAAAATTCTAACCTTTCATTTAAGGAAAAAAGTAGGGGAAAAATCTCATTAAGAAATAAATGTTTTTCTCTAGTTCACGTTGGCCACAATTATTGGCACCCAATTATTGCAACGTCCTTTTCCCAAGATAACAGCTCTGAGTCTTCACCTATAATGCCTGATGAGCTTGGAGAATACCTGACAAGAGATCAGAGACCATTCCTTCATGCAGAATCTCTACAGATCCTTCAGATTCCCAGCTCAAAGTTGGTGCTGCTTCTCTTCAGTTCACTTCACTTCACTTCACTTCACTCATTTCCTTTTCTTGTTGGAAATTCTTTTGATTTCAAGGTAAAATGTGATCATGACAGGCTTTGTGAGAGTCAATCATCTACTAACTGAGTAAATATTGAGGTCACATCCTGAAAGCCCAAATCACAAGGGTTTACATCAGTTAAACAGGTTTAGTCTCATGACACATATTGAGTTTCAGTGCAAGTGAGAGTCTTTACTGACTGATTCTCCCACAGTCTTTCAGTCTTCATTATTTAATTGTCTGGCTGGACGGAGGTGGACGTCAGCAGCAAAGTCGCACCCACATTTGTTTAAGTGATCATTCTGATTATTCGATTGCTGAACGTGTCGTTGTCTTCACACCCACCACCTTGGTTTTGGGGGTGGGGCTGTGGTGGGCAGGGCCACATCAATCACACCGCCTCCTGTCCTCTCACAGAGCTGATGAAGTAAAGGTTTGCTCCCAGCAGAACAAGCAGAGGAAGGAACAAGAGCGTGAAACCAAGCGCTCGTATGCTGCTGCCCAATGCCACACAAACCCAGTAGATCAGTCTGCCAATCACGAAGATGATGGTGAGCAGTGGCACCAGTTTGAGCATTTCTTGTTGGGTGTATGTTGCCATGACAGTGTATGTTGCCTTTCCCATATTTAACCGTAGGCATGGGGTACTTTTTAATCCATGTGTGCACCAAACCCATCTGGTGGGTTTGCTGCCAAAGAGCTCTTTTTTTAGTTTCATCTGACCATAGAAGGTGGTCCTGTTTGAAGTTCCAGTCTTGTCTGACAACTGAATATGGTAGAGATTGTTTCTGGATGAGCAAGGAGGATTTTTCTTGAATCCCTCCGAACAACTTGTGAGGATGTAGGTGCAGTTTGATAATTTTTTTAGGCTTTCTGAGACTCAAGACTCAACTAATCTCTGCAATTCTCCACCTGTGATCCTTGGAGAGTCTTTGACCACTCAAACTTTCCTCCTCACTGCACATTAGGACAATTTAGACACATGTCCTCTTCCAGGCAGATTTGTAACATCTTTATTTGACTGGAGCTTTTTAATTATTGGCTGGACAATTTCTTGTTCATGATCACCCTGGCATGCTAAAAATTTAAATATACTTCAGAGATATTTTACTCATAAGAATTTCTAGGGGTGCCAATAATTATGGCCAATATGTATTGGAGAATAACATTTATGTCATATTGTGAGTTTTACTTCAATGAAAGATTAGAATTTTGTGAATTTTTTTAATGAAAGATCAAAAGTATAAACAATGCAGATTTATTTTTCACAGCTACCTTTGCTCATATTTACTAAGGGTGCCAATATATGTGGAGGGCACTGCATAAGAGGTTTTTGTGCCTTTAAAACATCCTGCAAGTTTCACAGCTTAAAACGTCCTCCTTGTTATAAACAAAAGCATTTACACTATATAGTCAAAAGTATTTAGACACCTGACCATTACACCAACTGTAATTACATTGCATTCTAAATACATAGACATTAAAAGGGCTGTTATAACTTTGCAGCTATAACAGCTTACACTCTTCCAGGAAGACTTTCCATAAAATTTAGGAGTATTTCTGGTGGAATTTTTGCCCATGCATCGAGTAGAGCGTTTGTGAGGTCAGGCACTGATGTTGGATAGGAAGAAGAGAAGGCCTTGTTGGAATTTTGGAAGTTCATCCCATATGAGCTCAAAGGGGTTAAGGGGTTGAGGTGTGCGGGCCAATCAAGTTCTTCCACACCAAACTCATTCAACCATGGACCTTGCTTTGTGCATTGGGGCACAGTCATGCTGGTCATGCCAACTCCTGCACCAATGCAAATCTTCCTATATCTCCTAATCATTGTTAACATGTATTCATTACTTCAATGAGCCCATTGTTTCTGCATTAAATGAATACATTGTTTAAATTAATAGATTGTTAGCTAACTGCGTGATTTGTTGACATGAATTTTCTGTAAAGCTGCTTTGAAACAATATGTATTGTGAAAAGTGATATACAAATAAATGTGAACTTAATTTAATTTAATGGGAGAGGCGAGAAGGGAACAGGACTAAAGTAACTTTAGCTGGGACTTGAACTCATGCTGTCTGAGGTGCTGCTGTGCTGCTGTGTTGTTGATGTGCTGCCCACAAGGCTATGGTTCTGACAGAGCTTTATCTAAGCTCAGGATACTAAGGGCTGATTATTCTCTTATATGCCTCATTTAGGTATCTGATTTGTCTTCTGTTGCCAGTTGCATAAACTTAGTTGCATATTAACTTAAGAACTAGTTTGACTAAGTAGCAATTAAGCAAAGGGCAATCAGTCTTACTTTTCCAATTCAAATTAAACAGATATACCTTTTTATGTAACTGACTTTAAAAAGTTATTACCAGGTTTCACGAGTTCACACTTACAAATAATTAGATAGAGTAAATAGTATGCGTATTAGGCGTGCTGTCCGAGGAGAGGGCTCCGAGCTCAGTATTTGGCCCGAACCTAGAGTACTCCCCCTGTATTTCTGGTTAGGAAAGTAACCAGGCAAGTGTGAGGAGGCAGGGTGGTGGAGGGATGCTGAAAACTGTTGAGAAACGTAGGTGAGTCGAATGAATGAATTTATGTCACGCAGTTAGATGATCTTAAAAGTCCATGCTGATTATATCAGAGATGGCAGAGAGAATTATTCATTCCAGTGTCTGTTTTGCTTTAAAACACAAACTTTCTGTTATATTCTGTCATTGTATCTGAAGAGCGCGAGGCCTCCCTAATCGCGCTGTTCTTGTCTGAATGGAACATCGGAACATCACCACTGTATGTCCAGATGATATGAAAACTATGTTTCTCGGCTGGATAAAGCAAACCAGCTTCTTGCTATGAAAGTTTTAAGGTTGAGGATTGCAATCAAAGTAAAGACGATTGCGGTGACGTACAGAAGCACGCGTGAGTCTGTTATATTGATGCGCAAACATGTATGAGTGCTCTCGACGCACTGATCGCACATTGTATTTATGCACAGACACATTTCAGTACATTCACGTTGTTTTCACACACATTAAGGAGAATATTTGGATTTATCCTGTGTATGTTGCTTTAGTATACTTTACTTTACTAGTGTACTTTAGTATATATGCAGGTCAAATCTGTCACAGTTCCAGTCATTTCCCATAATCCTCCCTGCCAATCACCTGCACTCACTCCACCTATCACTAATCACCACACCCAGCTGCAGCTCATTACCTGAACTATTTAAGCCCCTCTCTTCCTCACACACTTCGCGAGGTCTTGTATTGCTATGGTGTGCATTTACGGTGTGCGTCCCAAGGCTCCCGAACTGCCATGGCTACCCGATGCTCCTGACCTGCCTTGGCGTCCCAAGGCTCCCGAACTGCCATGGCTGCCCGACGCTCCTGACCTGCCTTGGCGTCCCAAGGCTCCCAAACTGCCATGGTTGCCCAATGCACCTGACCCGCCTTGGCGTCCCAAGGCTCCCGAGCGATACTATTCTGATTGTCTGCCTGTTATTGACCCAGTTTGTTCTCTGTTTACGTTTCTCTGCTGCCTGCTCCTTGGACAGTTTATTGTTTACTGGACTTGTGATTGATATCTGCCTGCCCTGATCTTCTGCCTGTGTTACGACCACGATTCTGTCTATTCCCTGTTATACCTGTTTGCCACTGTTTGACCATTGCTTGTTTGACCACGAGATCTGCTCAATAAAGCCTGCAGATGGTTTATTTTGCTGGATATATGCAAGGATGGCAAAATGGATGTGTTAAATAAGATAAATGGTATATGCTTAATTTCACGATAAGTGCGCGATTAAAAAAAATTAATCTGTTGACAGCCCATTTTGATTGCTGACTGCTGGCTAGAGCAGTGGTTTTCAAACCTATCCTGGGGACCCCTTACCGCTGCACATTTTGTATGTCTCCCTCATCAGACACACCCAATTCAACTCTTGCAGTTTCTACTAATTAGTTGATGAGTTGAATCAGGTGTGTTAGATGTGGGAAACATGCAAAATGTGCAGTGGTGAGGGGTCCCCAGGACAGGTTTGAGAACCACTGGGCTAGAGTGATGTGATGATTAGTTAGATCATTTGAATGAGTTCCTCCCAAACTTTGTTAATAAAACATAATTTTGAGAAGAAGAAAAAAATTAGATTGACTAACTTTTAAGTCTAATAAGTTTTTGCAACCAGCCCCAGATCTTCAGTTTTATTTTAGGAGAAACACTGAAGCAAACACCTGTGTCACTTTGTAGTAATTGCCGTGGAGAGACCATAAGATATAAGCTGCTGGGAAACAGGGAGCCTGAGAGAGAATCTTGACTGGGGACTTGTACGTGTATGCTGAATGCTCTGGAGAGCTGTGTGTTGGACTGTGTCTTTTTTGTTTAGTGCTTATTGAAGCACAGTGAGCGCAACTTTTGAGAGGCCGGTGGTGTGGTTACTAATGAATAAATGAATGAATGAGGCATTTTATATAGCGCTTTACTACTGTTCACCCAATGTGCTTTACAGTCATATC
Source organism: Megalobrama amblycephala (assembly GCF_018812025.1). Classification (NCBI taxonomy): domain Eukaryota; kingdom Metazoa; phylum Chordata; class Actinopteri; order Cypriniformes; family Xenocyprididae; genus Megalobrama; species Megalobrama amblycephala. The sequence goes on along the minus strand of NC_063044.1, from coordinate 7,774,706 downwards.
AGGGGGTCTCTCCTCAACCACCACCAGTGTGCAGCATCCACTTGGAGCATACCCTACTGGCCTCTTCCACACCTCTTCCAGCAGCAACCTAGTTTTCCCAGGAGGTCTCCCATCAGGTACTGACCAGGCTCAACCCTGCTTAGCTTCAGTGGGCAACCAGTCTTGGGCTACAGGGTGATATATCTGCTGGCGTCACCTGGGCACACACCAGTCTCATATCTCATGGAGGAGCTAGGAAGCATAAAAGGGGGAGCAATGACAGTGAAGGAAGTGAGAGGACCAGACCTGGACTTTGTTATATTATTATTAAAGTGTGTTAAACAGGTTCTCGTCTTCTTCTTCCCTGAACAATGAACTGCATTACAAACATGTTACATTTTACATTTTTAATAATATTGTAAATACTGAAGCTATCATTTAAATAGCATTATACATTTCAGAATATGAAAGGTTACTCATTTAAATGTATCTCATTTAAACGCCCAGTATTGTATATGCAGCACATTTTCCAAATAAGGGATTAGACAAGTGTAAGTTGTTTAGTCTAAGCTTAAATACTTTATATTCTGTTCTGACCAGTTGCGTAGCTTGAGCAAAGGCTTAACAGATCGCGTACACTTTCAGAAAAGAACTCCAGAAAGCAGTCTTCATAACTTTAGTGACTTTTCTGGTGATTGTTCTTCTCAATTCTTTTATGTAAAACTACAAACAAGAAGAAAAAATATGTATGAACATTATGTACACATTCATCTTAACATTACAGTTTGATTCTGTACATAGTTCCTTTTTTACATTATTGTAAATAATGTACATGTCAAGAAACATGAATTCGAAATTATATTCTAATGAGATTATGTACATACACTTAAAAGAGAAATTAGCAGGCTAGTATGCTAAAACAAGGCACGTTACCAATAACGCGAATCATGTCTGTTTCTAACAAAAATATAGCAATAATCTTAATCTACAATTTACTTTACATAACACTTAAATGCACTATTTAGTATAATTTTTTGCACTTACAGACATATATCTCCAAGGTCTAAACGATAGAATAGATAGCTGATAGGAACTTCGTGTACGTTCTTCTCGACTGCGTTCACTGAGAGAAACCGAAAGCAAACAGCAAAATATAGTGCAGTACCTTAAAACTCCAGTAGGAGGCGGAAAAGAAACATACACCACACATAACTAACAGCACACTTTATTTTTAACAAATGTAATACTAGTGTACCAGTGCTTCATGGTTGTTGCATAATCTTTTTTTCCCCCTCATTTTTACCATTACAAAGTTTGTCTTTTGCTTGAGTCTCCTGCTTCTCATACTCATACAAAAACACTTATAGTCTCACAATTGTCTCTTAAAGTTTTAGAAGAGATCTCAATAATATCACACACTGTGCTCAGACTTTTGTTCCTTAGCTAAAGACTCTGAAGCTCTCACATTTGTCTCCTCTTAAAGTTTAGATCTCAACAACTGTACAAAGTGTGCCCACAGAACACAATGGCACTTCTGGACCATGTTCACATATGGCTTCCTTTTTGCATGATAGAGCTTTAGTCATGATCGCTGGATAGATTGCTCATGTCTGCTCGTCTGCCTCGCTGCTCAGAGTGGTTTGCATCTGTAGCTCTGTATATCTTTGTTTTTAAATCTCTTACTATAATTTCTTGTTGTTTATATTATCATTACCATATATCTAATATTGCCTATCGCATTAATCTGACGTTGCTAGCTTTTAATCTAAATCGCTATCACAACATGTTAGCATTTCGCTAGCTTGTTAACTTGTCATCAGTCTCTCACGCGCTCCTTTTCTATGCATTCATCAAACAACTGTGGTAAGTCGGATCAGTCTTCAAACACGGTGAGTCATGTCATCCTCTCCTTCTATTGTTACTTGCTCTGCCTGTCGCATGCTTAGCATAGTTCTCTCTGTCAGTGACGAGGGACACACATGTCATAAATGTAGGGAGATAGCCAGGCTGACAGAGAAAATCTCAGAATTAGAGACACGTATCCAACTTTAATCGAGGATAGTAAGAATGTAAGGTTTTTAGATACTGTTTTGGATGTGCCTAGCTTAGTGAACTCTGTACATTGTTCGGTTCTGGCTGTAGAGCCCACGCAGCAGGGCAATTGGGTGACTATGAGACGGCCTAGTCGTAGGGAAAAACACCACTCTTCCGTTCTGATTTGAACATCAAACAGGTTCTCCCCACTCAGTGACGCACACACTGAGAAACCTGTTGAAAGTGCCCTAGTTATTGGCGATTCTATTACACGGAATGTGAAAATAGAGACACCAGCCACCATAGTCACATGTTTGCCAGGAGCCATAGCCAAAGCAAATTTGCTGGCTAATGCTAATCGTAAATACTCTAAGATTATTTACGTCTGCACTAATGATGTTTGACTTTGCCAGTCGGAGATCACTAAAATTAACATTAAAGAGGTGTGTGAACTCGCAAGTACAATGTCAGACACTGTAATTTGCTCTGGACCTCTTCCTGTTCGTCGGAGTGATGAGATACTTAGACAGCCAGCCATTGAGTGATGATAGTCTGCTAAGTGGTGTCCGCAGAATAATATAAGGTTCATAGACAATTGGAAAAGATTTTGGGGCAGACCTGACCTGTTGAAAATAGATGGTATTCATCCCTCCTGGGATGGTGCCGCTCTTCTCTCTTCAGTAATTTGGCACATAATCTTAGAGCTGAAACATGACAAACTGGGGCCCAGGTCACTGGCTAAACTGACCGTCTGTTAGCTGTCTCACGTCACAGAAGTCAGATAAATCCCAACACATAGAAACTCTTTCACCTAGATATTATCACATAGAGACTGTGTCTGTACCCCAAATTAACGAGTTTGTTTGCCCATATAATCTTTAGGGTATTAGGTTAGCTAATTTGGCTTGCTGTCTACTGAGGAGGGGCTCGATGAAGCATCTTCAACTCGAGCTCTGATACACCCCCCAGTGAATAAATATAGGATATGATTACATAGGGCAAGGTACCTGAAATGAAGGTGGAGTTTGGGGAGGTGGAGGGATGCTGAAACAGCTGAGACTGAAGAGAGGTAAGCAGCTGCTTATATACTCTGGCTGTATAAATAATATTGCTTTATAAATAATCTTCCTGATCAGTTTCATCGCCTTAGCATACCAGACAGCTTAGAAGAACTCAATGTTGCAACAGAAACTATTGACTCTCTCTTTTCCAGCACATTAGACACAGTAGCTCAAAAGTTTACAATGACTTCAATAGTTACTAGAGAGTTATCATGCTTTTCACATTAGAATACTGATCCAAATGATTAGTAATTCCTTCTGAAGGATTTGGTAATACTTCAGTCATTACTAGTGGGTTACCATGACCTTCATGTTAATTATGACATCATTCATGTTAATTATGAATCTGTATATACACTGTAAAACCCAATAAGTTCAGAATACTCAAAACATTTGAGAAAACTTATTACCTCAAAACATTTAAGTAAACTAACTCATTTTTTTTTTAAGTTGGTAGTTGGGGCGAGGCTGAGAGCCATGGAAGCGGATCAAGGCCAGTGTGGTGCATAGGTGTCTCTCACTAACAATCCCGTCACCAGCATCCCTTTCTCAACTCATCATAATGTTAATTACATACAGTTAATTTACATAAACATTACATTCAGATCTTGGTTAAATGTTACATAGCAAATAACACATGCTATTATAACTATCAGAGAGACTGTCATTTCATACTTGCATATATGTAATCAAACAACATATGTGGTCTTAAATGTTTTGCAGCTCATCCTCAACCTAACCACAGGCTCTACTCTTCACCACAGTGGTAACCCTACAAAACTAACATAACAGAACCCCCCTGAATCCCAACATAACACAACATTAAACATTAACTTATATCTCCATATGTTAATCTTGTGCAAAAACACACAAAATAACACTTAATTTCAACAGTTATTTATATGGTCTGACACAATGAAATTTTGAGTTCATGCAACTTTTTCCTATTAAGTACAATGAACTTTCATTATTATTTGAGTGAAACAAACTCATTTAATTTAATTAATTTCACTGTTCGGTTTTACAGTGTAGTAGTTATTAGTAGTAGGGAGGTATGAAAAAACAGTAGTTACTAATTAGCTAATAGTGAACTACCACCTTCAACTGAGCACTATTACTTACTAATTCATTAATCGGAGTTTCTTGTTAGTTAATAGTAGTTACTAGAGTGTTAATAATGCATTATTCATTTGTTCCTGTGTAGTTATTCATTAATGAAGGATCAGTATTCTAAAGTGTTGCCTTGGGTTGTACATATGATAGAAATGAGTTCACATTGAGACATTTGACTTGGTATACACTTTGCAAAGCTGTTGAGATCACTTTTAAAATTTAGAGGAGATAAATGTGGGAGCGCCAAAGTATTTAGCTAAGGAGAAAAGTCTGAGCACAGTCAGTGATGTTACTGAGATCTCTTATGAAACTTTAGTGGAGACAAATGTGAGAGCAGAAGAGTCTTCAAGCTATGGAGAATAATCTGAGTACAGTATACAGTCTTTAGTGTAGAGAAGTCTGAGCACTGTGTGTGATGTTGTTGAGATCTCTTCTAAAACTTTAAAGGAGACCATTGTGAGAGTGTTAGAGTGTTAATTCGTTAATGAAAACTATGACGAAAAATGTTCATTGACAACCTTTTTTTCCATGACAAAGACTAGACGATGAGAGACAACACCAGTGTCATTAAACGATAACTGTGACTAAATCAACACATGCAATATCGAAAAAAGACGAGACTGAAATGTGGCTAAAAGACGTTTTATTTTTGTCGAATAAAGGAGACAAAACTTTGCAGACTGTTTTTACGAGCATTCATGCTTACGGCTGCCAGATTTCCAGAATTCAAACCCCCAATCAATGTTTTACTTAATCTTTGCAATATGGCAACCACGCACATGCGCTCTCTTTACACAGAAGAAGAAGCGCGAATGGTCTGAAAATACAGACAAGTAAGCTGGAGTTCAGTGATCTCTATTTGAGATTTTCTACTTAAATTAAACAGTCATTCAGTGGTCTATATTGCGCTGCTCGTTTGCTGACTAAATTTGCGATCAAAGTGCAGGATGATATCCAGCAGTGGTTCTCAAACTGACGTACGTGAACAAAATGCTGAGTTTTGCCACTCATTTAATTCTACTCCACCTAAAAATAACATTAAAACTGAGCATATATTTCTAGCAGGTAAAATGCCATAAATACATGACATTCAGTTAAATTACCTCATCTTTCGCAGTCAAAACTGACTGCATCCACGCCAGCAAATCGCACTACATTAGTGCTGTTCTTGACAATATATATACTTTTGTAAAAGTGGGGATTTAGCACTACTAGAATGAAGAACAAATATAGACACAGACTGCATGGAGATTTAAGATTAAAACTCTCCTCGATACAAAACATACGCTTCTGTGAGTTACTGTTTTTTAAGTTGATCATATTATACCAGCAAGAATGCAATGTTTTCTGAAAATACACAAGATTTCAAATGTGAAAATAGCTATCAAAAGATAAAAGATAAAGACTAATGGTGCATTCACACCAGATGTGAATGAAGCGTTAAGCGCGTGTGATTTACATGTTAAGTCAATGCAAAGACGCGAATAGACATCTGGTGGCGCGAATTGAGCGTTTCGGGCATTCGACGCGCGTAACACGTGATTCGCGTGAATCGTGCAAGTTAAAAAATCTAAACTTTGGCGAATATTCGTGCCACGTTAACCAATTAGGAGCTTGCTCTAGTATTGACATTATTACGACGTAGTGAGCGGAGGCAGAAATCCGAAACAACAATGGAGGACAAAATCATAATCGCTGTACAATACATTGTTGTACTTTTATAGAAACAAGAATAAAAAGGATCTTGCTTGGAAGAAAGTGAGTGAGGAGGTTGGACAATCTGGTAAATTGAGGGTTGCGTTCCAGTGTGGCTGATCCACCACTGACTTCAGCACGAGCGGCTGGCATTCCTAAGCCTCCGCCGGCCGCTCTGTACTCAAGCCCGCCGGCTGCTTCGCACTCAAGTTCGCCGGTTGCCATGCACTCAAGCTCGCCGGTTGCTACGCACTCAAGCTCTCTGGATGCGATGGACAAGATGACCGCTTCGCCAGTGCCCACGGGCAAGATGGCCGCCCCTTCGGTGTCTGTGAACATAGGGGTCATTCCAGCCATTGAGTCCGCTCCAGAGCCCAAGCGTCTTGCCCTGCCAGCACCGCCCGAGCTCCTTGCCCTGCCGGCGTCACCCAGGCGCCTTGCCCTGCAGGCACCACCCGAGCTCCTTGCCCTGCCGGCGCCACCCGAGCTCCTTGCCCACGAACCCGCCACGGCCTCCGTTGAATTCCCCAAGAACTTTTTTTGGGGGGGCCATATACCTGAGGGTGGGGACCCTGCATGGCCGTGGCCGTCTACGGCCTCCGAACAGTTATGGCTCTCTATGGATTACAACTTGCTATGGCCATTAATGGACTCTGACCCTTCGTGGTCATCTACAGACTCTGTCCCGCCATGGCCGCCCACGCCACCTGACCTGCTGTGGCTGCCCAGGCCACCTGACCTGCTGTGGCTGCCCGAGCCATCTGACCTGCCGTGGCTGCCTGAGCCATCTGACCTGCCATGGCTTCCTGACACTCCTGACCTGACGTGGCTTCCCGAGCACCTGACCCACCGTGGCTGGTCGACTCCCCTGACCCGCCATGGCTGCTGCCCGTGGCACCTGACCCACCGTGGCTGCCCGAGTTCCTGGAACCTGCATTGGAGACCCCTTTCCCGTCAGCCTACAGATCTCCAATGAACCAACCCCCCCTCCCTAGCTGTGCCATTTACACCTCGAGGACGCGCCTTCCGGAAGGGGGGCGTTATGTCACGATCACCATCAGTTCCTGTCAGTTCCTGGACTACACTTCCCATAACGGTCCCTTTAAAGGTGCTACAGAGGATCTTTCGTCGAATGAGAAACCAAAGACTGTTAGTGAGTTTTTTAAATGAGTGCATGCGTAAGAACAAACCCCCTCCTTCACAGCTCATTTCGAGGGAACGCCTCCCAAAACTCGTGCACGAGTACTGGAACATGAGTGTTTACCACCGGCATTCGCTGTGTCGTGTTAGTGGATTCATTATGTCGCTCTCACAAGGAACATCATGGCAGTGATTGACAAGCCAGAGGGCCAATCCGCGCACATCTCTCACATTGATATTGACATTTACATTGATATTGGTCTTTGGTATCGGGGGTATTTTTATAAGTACGAGTACAAGTACATGAACATGCACCACTAGAAGGGCCACATGATTTTTTTGGGCTTGCTGCACATGTGGCCCTTCTAGTGGTGGCTAAAAGGCAGAGGGTTTCATACCTTATTAAAACCCATGTATATGGTAACGGTCACGTGACAAGCACTTTGTGCCCTTTGTGCCAGGGTCATTAGGAGGGCCCTCATCTGTCTTGGCACATCAACTGCCTAGAAATGAGGGCTGTGTTCTTAGCCCTAAAACACTTCCTCCCAGACCTATAGGGCTATCGGTAGTTTCCTTAAGCTGGACAATAACACTATTTTACAGCAAAAAAACTGTAAAGCTGCTTTGAAACAATCTGTGTCGTAAAAAGCTGACTTGACAATTTTTGTATATAGCCTATCAATATATTAACAATGTAGAGACTGCAATACAGTATATTAACTATGAATTAACTATAAACTAAAGCTTGCAAATGATTTGCAAGTACATTATTACTGTATTCTTATTATACAGTGTTACCTTTTTTATTTTAAAATGCATTATCTTGCATCCTTTTGCATATAAAGTAAGCAGTCACAATCTGTGGTTGTGAGGCCGGTTGGATTTACTGCCAAATTCTCTGAAACGCCTTTGGAGATGGCTTATGGTAGAGAAATGAACATTCAATTCACAGACAACAGCTCTGGTGGACATTCCTGCAGTCAGCATGCCAATTGCACGCTCCCTCAAAAATTGTGACATCTGTGGCATTGTGCTGTGTGATAAAACTGCACATTTTAGAGTGGCCTTTTATTGTAATCTATACAATAATCATGCTGTCTAATCAGCATTCTTGATATGCCACACCTGTGAGGTGGATGGATTATCTCAGCAAAAGAGAAGTGCTCACTAACACAGATATAGACAGATTTGTGAATGATATTTGAAAGAAATAGGCCTTTTCTGTACATAGAAAAAGACTTAGATCTTTGAGTTCAGCTCATGAAAAATGGGGTCAAAAACAAAAGTGTTGCGTTTATAATTTTGTTCAGTGTAGAAACTAAACTAAACTAAAAGATCAACTGCACACTATGAAATAAACTTGAAGTGTTAAACCACAGTGGAGATAATAGCTGTGATAAGATGCACACAAATGAGTCTTGCTCTGAGCTATAGACACATCTGCTCACCAAAATGACACGAGGGATAGATAAGAATCTTTTAGCTTTCATTCTGAGTTTGCTGCGTGAGAGCATTTTGAGTAGTTTGCAATTTTTAAAAAAACGTTATTAAGCTAACCTAGCCTGCCAAAGTAAAAACAACCTATATCAAAATCTATTTAAAATACATTTCCCTTTACTTTGTACTGTTAGGTAATAACAAGCACTCACTTATAGTGTCCGTATATGATAACTAACAGACACATTACTGTACTTACTAATGGTATGTACATGGTAAATATTTTCTACTTACAGACAAGTGTGGGTAATAACAGGCACTTATTTATGGTAACTTGTAAGAAACATTACTGTACTTACTAATTGTATATACACAGTAACTATGTAGTATTTACAGACAAGTGTGGGTAATAACAGGCACTTATTTGTGGTAACTAGTAAGACACATTACTGTACTTACTAGTGGTATATACATGGTAACTACACAAATAACAGACTCTTAACTACTGTGAAACAAATGTGCTTACCAAAATGATACACTGCACTAACTATACAGCACTTCATAGTGTTAATACTTATCAAGTAGTCATTTTAAGCAAGGCTTCCCTAGTGAAAAAAAAGTATACTTTATTGTATTTTAAATATATTCCCTTTTTCTATAGTACACTGCAAATATACTAACAAAAAATATACTATCATTAAATATATAAAAAAGTATATTAGTATCATATTTTCACAATGCAACTTTTAACACACTTTAAAATAATTGTACTTTAGTATATTTTCTAAAAAATATATTTTAGAAAAATATACTTGAAGTGTAAGTTCAGTTTATTTTTTAAAAGTGTATTTATTTGCACTTTATAAAAATATATTTGAGGTATATTTTAACAGTGTGCTGAAAATGATCATTGTAACAATGCACTGAAAGTATATTTAAAAAATACATTATTTAATATCCTGAAGTTGTAGTGTATCTAATGTTAAATTTGAGTATATTTTTTAAGTTTACTTCTTCATCCTTGGAATTCATGATATTACTTGTGCTATTTATTTCAGTATGAATGCATTACAAGCCCATTTAGTATATGCAGTGTAGCCTATACAATTTCCAAATATGTGTAAATGTTTATTAAGTTCACACTGGCAGAATCATTTTACAATCCTACGCACAAATCTATATTAAACAACACACCAGCAGCACCTATTCTACTTACGGAACGAACGCGGCGCCAGTTTCGTTTTTTACCGTAAGTTGAATAGGGAAGGCGTAGGACATTCAGCGTAAGCGTTATGAAGAATGCGGAAGCGGAAAGTACGTTCAAGGCGATATTTTGTTTATAAAGCATAAACGGTTGTATTGTTTTCGAAAATGACCGATCGTTTCGCTAGATAAGACCCTTATTTCTCATCTGGGATCGTTTAAAGCCCTTGAAGCTGATCTGAAACTGACATTTGGACCTTCAATCTGTTTGAAATCCACTATAAAGAGAATAATCCTGGAATGTTTTCCTCAAAAACCTTCATTTCTTTTCGACTGACGAAAGAAAGACATGGATATCTTGGATGACATGGGGATGAGTAAATTTATCAGGAAAAGTGTATTTAAAAGTGGACTAATTCTTTAAGTGAATTACTGTCCTGTAAAGACTAGGCAAGTTGAACCGCAAAAGTATATCATCCAGTATTCAAGAATCTTGTACCATGCTCATACCCCACCCTAAGTTATGTGTAACTTACGCATTAACTAACTGGTATATTCACTAGTACGTTCATAATAAGTACATGGAAATAGGACTGTAAAATAAAGTGCACCCTTGTACATAAACATTACATAGGAATTACCCGATCTTACCAGGTGTAACTTACACAATAACTAACTGGTATATTCACTAGTACGTTCAGATTAAGTACATAGAAATAGGACTGTAAAATAAAGTGAACCCTTATACATAAACATAAAATGTGGTTCTACCACACGTATATTTACTTACGTTTTCATACACACAAAAACGTACAACACTGACATATTTAGAGGACTAAAACGTAAAAATACTTACGTATTAATAGCAATAAAAACGTAAATCATGTAACGTAAAGTTTGAATGTTTTGACACACGTGCACGTGTAATAAATAATATATTAATAAATAATAATTCCCCTGTAATAAAATCATGGGATTAATGTTTTAAATCTGTTGTATGTATTCAATTGATATATCAATACATGTTTTTAGTCGCATTTTTTGAATACAGTTTACTCATCTACTTAATATGAAATAACATTTCTTTTCATGACTTATATAATATTTAGTTTGTTTGCTCTGAGACAGAAGGTGTTTTCTTCTATGCAGCGACTGACAATGCAACCATAAGATACATCAAAACACAACATATATTCACAAATCACACCCATTTTATTTGTTTGCTGTACTACGTCTTTAGAATCCATATATTTGTAAGGGACAGATCCAAATTCAGCCCTTTATCCATCAATCTTTATCTTCATTCTCTGCAGTAGCAACCGTCACAGTCAAAGCTCGTGCTCGTTATAATTTAAATTTGAAAGTAGCACCACCCTCGAGAAGCATTACGACATGGTTTACGGCACTGATAATTGATTAGTTCTTTTTATGAGTCTTTCGGGTTTTTGAGTCGTTCCTTAATCACGTGACATACCCATACACTATGCTGTGTGACCCAAGCACATTATATTTATTAGTAAATAACGTTAACTCTCCAGTTTTGAGTTTGTGTTACAACTGTTAAAGCTGAAGTTATCATAACCTTGATGTTTTAAACTAACATTAATAATTCAAATTCAAAATGTTATTTGCTTTTAATTTATGTCATTATGTCCTTTTTGAGCAATCTTCTTATACATATATTAGACCAATATGTCAAGTCTGCCTAGGAAAAGCAATTATTATAACTCAAAATTGGAGTAAAAATGAACAAACTAGGCTATAAATACTTTGTATTGTAGGCTTGGATTATTATATTATTATATAGCCTAGTGTTTATTTACAGATAGACAGTCAAAAAGATAAATTAATCAATATTTTATTAATAACAGGGCTTTATTTATTTATAATAACACACCACAGATCCCCAAGAAACAGTAACAAAAACAGTGACAGAAATGTCAGAAATAGCGTATGGGTCTGTTACGTGATTAAGGAACGACTCAAAACCCGAAAGACTCATGAAGAGAACTAATCAATTCTCTTTCCGGCTCAGAATGCATTGGCTTAGTGTATGGGTCTGTCACGTGTTTAAGGAACGACTCAAAAACCCGAAAGACTCATGAAATTAACTAATCAATTCTCTTACCGGCTCAGACTGCATTGGTTTAGCATGGGACTGTCTGTCACGTCATTAAGGAATGACTTAAACCCGAAGACTTGTCAGACAAGAGGTGAGGTGAGCTTAATCAGCTTGTCATAAACTGAAGACCCAGGTAATGAATTAATCATTTCTGAATCTTATAGCATTGTAGTTTTGTATTGTTTGTAGTGGGATCAAAATTTGCATAAGTAGTAGATGTGTTGGGGAAGTAACACGTAACATTTTAATTACATTTTGCTAAAATGAAAGAAATGAACGAAATGACTCGAAAAAAGATTCGTTCATTTTGTTGAACGAGACTCAAAAGTCAGAGTCAGTAAAATGATCCGAACTTCCCATCACTAATTCTCTGCAGTAGCAACCGTCACAGTCAAAGCTCGTGCTCGTTATAATTTAAATTTGAAAGTAGCACCACCCTCGAGAAGCATTACGACATGGTTTACGGCACTGATATCGAACGCTCATTGGCTCTCACCTGCTTCGTCACAGATTGCGACATGCCGTGTTTCAGTGGATTGACATTTGAATGAGTGCGCGCCTTCACGTAGAGAAGCCAGATTCATCATATTCTGCTCTGTAAAAAACTAATATTTACCGCCAGAGAGGACTGCGACTGCAACTCATCATCATTTGAACTACTTTTGGTACGACATTTTCGCAATAAATTAATTGTTGTGATTACGCTTGTTTGTCTGTCATTCTTTTATTTAAAACAGTACGGAGTTTTAGGAAATGTTTATGGGTAGGTTTAAAGGTAGGTGTAGGATTAGCGGCTCAAAAAATCGTTTTATATTTTTACTAAAATTGTCATTTTCCTACACATTTCTGTCCATTATGTATAAAATGAGTATGTTTTGGTTCAGGATGGGGTTTAGGGAGGGATCTTACATTTATCTACAAAACGATAAAAGGGAAATTATACATAAATCTTTATGACATGAAAGATTCGTAAATATTTTAATTTTTTTCGCTCTAAAAACGTAAGTATTTTTATGTTTTAGTGCTATAAATATGTCAATATTGCACATTTTAGCACCTTTCTAAACGTATAAAAATGTACGTTTTGTGTCTTGGAAAGTTACGTATGCTCTTACCAGGTGTAACTTACACATTAACTAACTGGTATATTCACTAGTATGTTCATAGTAAGTACATGGAAATAGGACTGTAAAATAAAGTGCACCCTTGTACATAAACATTACATAGGAATTACCAGCTCTTTAACCTTTGTAATAATAAGCTTAAGCATTTTAAACAATTAGGTTTAGTACAGTAATGTACTAATGTAACAAGTTACCATAAATAAGTGCCTGTTATTACCCACACTTGTCCATAAGTACAAAGGAGTTTCCATATACATACCATTAGTAAGTACAGTAATGTGTCTGTTAGTTACCATATACGGACACTATAAGTAAGCTCCTGTTATTACCCAATACTTGTCTATAGGTACAAAGTAATTACCATGTATGTACCATTGGAAAGTACAGCAGTGTTTCTTATTAGTTTCCATGTACATACATGTCAGGTAAGTACTTTGTGTTACCACTCTTTTACCTGTATGTACAACATAATTACTATATATGTACCAGGAAAGTACACGTACTGTAAAATAAATTGCTACCGATATGTTTATTTAGCATTATTATTATTATTATTTTTTTTTTTTTTGAAAAAATGACAGCTATTAAAACTATTCTAAAATCATTGAAACAGACCAGCCTAACTAAGGCCTAAATACACTTTGACTGAATAAATGTTGCTTACAAGAATTTGAATAGAAAAACAAAACCATAGATTCCTATGGACCTATTCAGACATGGTACACATTGGAATTTAGTTTGGAAAGCGCTGTTGAAGCAAAACACCAAGAACAGACTAAACACAACTGAAACTGTATGTAAAAAGACAAATACAAGGCTAAATGAGGAACCAAGCTTCTTAATTTTTTTCCCAAATCTGTCTGACAACTTCGAGGTGGAGTTTCCATTCCCCTTGTGTCACAGTATCCTCCCACATTCATATGTCCTAGAATGTAAATTGCCCTGAGGGACAGGAACTTGTCCTGAGCCCAAAGCAGGACCTGCTGCACTAGTCTGTTCAAGCAGTGCAAACGCAGCCCACTTTGGCCATTTATGTAAGTCAAGTCAAGTCAAGTCACCTTTATTTATATAGCGCTTTTTACAATGCAGATTGTATCAAAGCAGCTTTACATTGATAACTGGTACATAATTTTTGCTGCACAGCAGCTCTTCAAGAATAGTGTCAATGCAGGCAGATCAAAGCACTGTTGAATAAATTTCAAGAATACTGTTGAATATCAAATGTCAAGTCAAATGTCAAGTGTCCCCAACTAAGCAAGCCAAAGGCGACAGTGGCAAGGAACCCAAACTCCAAAAGGTGACATCAGGTGGCAAACAAGTGGCAAATAGGTGTTAAAATCGAGAAGAAAAAAAAAAACCTTGGGAGAAACCAGGCTTAGTCAGGGGGCCAGTTCTCCTCTGGCGAACAGTGCTTTGTTACGAATCAGGTTGCTATCATAAATCTGATAGGATCGCAACATTCAAAGTATTTATTTCAGTTCCATCCAGTTGAGGATCGTATTCATCACGCCGGTATGGACGGTTTGTTGAGGAACTGTGCTACTGGCTGTCGTGTCGATGAGGCCTTCACAATGGATGATCTAGTCGACTCGATCTCTGTGATACTTCAGGGCTGCGTTGTGGTCGTGTCCAATTGAGGATCGTATTCATCACGCCGGTATGGTCGGTTTGTTGAGGAACTGTGGCACTGGCTGTCGTGTTGATGATGTCTTCACAATGGATGATCTAGTCGACTCGATCTCTGCTGATACTTCAGGGCTGCGTTGTGGTCATGTCAAGGTGCAGGTCCTTGGTCTCAGCTGGATACGGCCCGGATCCGGTTGACTATGGTAAACCTCGGGATAAAAAGAAAGACTAATATTAGCGTAGATGCCATTCTTTTTCTGATGTAACGAGTACATCTGGTGTTATAGGAAGTGTTCCCGGGTTCCGGCTGACCTAATTTATGCAGCCTAATAATCCTTTAACCCTCTGGAGTCTGAGGCTGATTTGGGGCTTGGAGAAGTTTTGACATGCCCTGACATTTGTGCTTTTTTCAGTTGTTCATAAACATATAAATGACAAAAGTGTCATTACACTGTATTCAGCACAAACTAGGCTACAATAATATGTGAGGAACATGTACGTACATGTTTGTATTTTTGAAGGAATAATGTTTATGCGTGGTTATTGAAAAAACAAAAAACTTAAGTCACTGAAATAAGGCCAAAAAAAGTATATTAAATCTGTGTTCATAAGACTTCTGGGTATTGGAGGTTGTAGACTAGAGTTTTTGCTTCAGAATTATGTAAAAATTATGCCGCCTACACCTTCATATAAAACAATAGAGAGATTTAAATTTTCTAAGACACTTTTGGTCAAGAAACACAGTATGCATGGAGGCGTGAATCCTCATGTATAATGGGTGATTCTCACCTGAGAAGACAAAAGAATTGAATAATAATGACCTGAAATTACTTGCATATTAATGAGGCCTTTCAGTCAGGTAGGCTGTGAAAAACCCTCTGTGATCATGCTGATAACAGGATTAAAGTCCACTCAGGACAAAAAAAAAAAACATGATTTTTGTGATCTCATGCATGCACGTATTATTGCACATGATATGAATAAAATTTTGTATAGGCCTATGTTAAATTACACTACCAGTCAAAAGATTGAACACATTGCCATTATAATGTTTTTAAAAGAAGTCTCAAGTCTCTAACCAAATAATGGTTTTCTATTTTAATATACTTTAAAATATAATGCATTTCTGTGATGCAACGTGTCTGAACATTCCTACCTCTAGGGCATTTCATATAGGCTACTATATTTGTTATATTATAGAGCCTAAATGTTGATGTGCAGTTGACAAACTATACATCATTAAAAAGATCTAAGACTCAAGCTTCACATTTTGACTCTTAAAATCTTATATTGACCATAATTTCTTAATATGCTTAAAAGCATACACATTTGGAGAAATATTGATGGATTCTCATATGTTTATATCAATTTTCTATACAGAGGAGTAATATTTATTATTCTATATTTATTGTCATCATTATGAGCGCTGTCACAGAACCCTTGTTTCCCTGGACTTCAATTCCCATGTTCCTCCTGTTCTCCACACCTGCACTCACTTCCCTCGTCAGTTCCTCATCAGCACTCATCACCTGCACCTGGACTCTATTGTCTGCACTCCTATATATTGCACTCACTCCCTTCACTCCTCGTCCGTTCTCTGTTGTGTTAAGGTTATGTTTGGTGTTTCCTTGCCTTTGTTTGATTAAAGCTCTATGTTATTGTGGAAATCCGTATCTGCCTCATCTCTACACCACCATACCATAACAGAAGAACGGACCCAATACCGACCGGATTTTCCACGGGGAAAAAAAAATGGAGACTTCCACCAGCTCCCTGGCTCCTGCTCCTCCAAGGCCTCTCTCCCATCTGGCAACTGGCGATCAGCTCATCGGGCTTCTTCAGGTGGGTCGTTCGCTGGAGAGGTATGTGGAGGAGTTCGTTGAGCTTGCTTTCTTGTCTGACTGGCCTGAAGCATGTTTAATCTCCCTGTTTCTGGATGGACTGGACGACAACACTATCCGTTTTGATGAACCTGATTATCGTTTCTCCTTAAGTGAAACAATCAATTTTATTTTGTGGTTAAATGGCTCCAAATTCTTCGTGGATGAGGTTCAGGATAAGTGTATGTCTCCAGTCCATCCAGAAACACGGTTGGCCGGGCCAGTCAGTCAATCACCGTCTTCCTCCGCATACCCCTCCAGCAAACTTCCTTCCTGCCCCACGTGGAACCCTCATTCCTCAACTGGGTCCCGTAAGCGGAGGAGGAGGAAGCAAGCCGCTCCAGTATCTCCAGAGCCGGCTCCAGTATCTCCAGAGCCCGCTCCAGTCTCTCCAGAGCCCGCTCCAGTCTCTCCAGAGCCCGCTCCAGTCTCTCCAGAGCCCGCTCCAGTCCCCACAGAGCCAGCTCCAGTGCCTGTGGGGATTTTAATTGTATTTGAGGGGATGAACGAGCCCGCTCCAGCCCTTTCCGAGTCCTGCAGCTCCAACCCTGTGCGAGCCACCAAGTGAGGTGGCCTGGCTTATAGACTTTTGGACAGAGCCAAGTTCTCCAGTCTCCGCCGAGCCAAGTTCTCCAGTCTCCGCCGAGCCAAGTTCTCCAGTCTCCGCCGAGCCAAGTTCTCCAGTCTCCGCCGAGCCAAGTTCTCCAGTCTCCGCCGAGCCAAGTTCTCCAGTCTCCGCCGAGCCAAGTTCTCCAGTCTCCGCAGAGCCAAGTTCTCCAGTCTCCGCAGAGCCAAGTTCTCCAGTCTCCGCAGAGCCAAGTTCTCCAGTCTCCGCAGAGCCAAGTTCTCCAGTCTCCGCAGAGCCAAGTTCTCCAGTCTCCGCAGAGCCAAGTTCTCCAGTCTCCGCAGAGCCAAGTTCTCCAGTCTCCGCAGAGCCAAGTTCTCCAGTCTCCGCAGAGCCAAGTTCTCCAGTCTCCGCCGCCGAGCAAGCAGCGCCAGTCTCCGCCGCCGAGCAAGCAGCGCCAGTCTCCGCCGCCGAGCAAGCAGCGCCAGTCTCCGCCGCCGAGCAAGCAGCGCCAGTCTCCGCCTCCGAGCCCTCAGCTCCAGCCGCCGCCGAGCCCTCAGCTCCAGCCGCCGCCGAGCCAGCCGCTCCTACTATGAACTGTGTGTTTGTATCCTCCAACCCAAAGACTGTTTTCCCTCCCTGCCTCCCTCTCCCGCCTCCTTCCATTGGTCTCTACACGTCACCTCCACCTCAAGCCCCCTCGCCCAGATCTCCACCTCGGACCTCTGGGCGATTACCTACACCCTGGCTCCAACCTCCCTCGTCTCCACCGTTGCCCATCAGTCCTCCAGCCTCACAAGTCTCCATCCTGCCCCCGTTCACACCTTGGTCCCTCGTCTGCCTGCCTTCCCCTCTGGACTGCACTCCTCCGTCTCCGCTCCGTCCCTCCGTCCCTCAGTTCCAGTTGGCCTCCTCACTCCCCCCGGTGTTCACTTTGTTGTCTGTCATCCTTGTTCTACTGCGGCCTTCTGGAGCCCCAGCTGCGCTTCGGTCGGCGGAGCCTTCGGTTCCGCCATCACCCGCCAGTCCTTCAGCGACGCCTGGGCTCAACGCCTCGAAGGCTTCGGCTCCTGACCCGCCATGGCTGCCCGCTGCACCTGACCCGCCATGTATGCCCGCTGCATGTCTGCCCGCTGCACCTGACCCGCCATGGCTGCCTTCAGCCCCTGACCCGCCATGGCTGCCTTCAGCCCCTGACCCGCCATGGCTGCCTTCAGCCCCTGACCCGCCATGGCTGCCTTCAGCCCCTGACCTGCCATGGCTTTTGAACCTGCCCTGGAGACCTCCACTCCAGTTTGCTCCTCCCCCTGCACCAGCTTGAGGTCTCCAGGGCGCCCGCCCCCCCTCCCGGTTGTTTCATCTACGGCGCGAGGACGCGCCTACCGGGAGGGGGGGTAATGTCACAGAACCCTTGTTTCCCTGGACTTCAATTCCCATGTTCCTCCTGTTCTCCACACCTGCACTCACTTCCCTCGTCAGTTCCTCATCAGCACTCATCACCTGCACCTGGACTCTATTGTCTGCACTCCTATATATTGCACTCACTCCCTTCACTCCTCGTCCGTTCTCTGTTGTGTTAAGGTTATGTTTGGTGTTTCCTTGCCTTTGTTTGATTAAAGCTCTATGTTATTGTGGAAATCCGTATCTGCCTCATCTCTACACCACCATACCGTAACAAGCGCTGGATGCTGTGTTTTTAATTCATACTTCAGCCGGAGGGCGCTCTGCCTCTTTTGTCCACAAATGCCTCAGTAAAAGAAGAGGCATATCATGTGACAATCAAGGAACTAACAGAGGCAAGAGATCGCTAAATATGGCTATTCAAAACACTTCTGAAGACAATAAATACACGATTGAGATGATGAATGCATGTATTGACTGAATTTGCGTCTGAATAGCGCTGGCTCCGTGGGCGTGGCCGCATTAGTGGATAATGAGCTGAATCACAGACTTCTGACATGGCTCTCTTTTCATACAGATTACATAAACACAGAAGGTTTGTTTTCGATTTGACTTATATGTTTTAAAACCTGACATCTTAACGTTTTTTTAGACATAAGTATAATTTGTTTGTCATTAGTATTCACTAAGTTACAGTTCATTTTCTAAGAACTATCAGATTGGACTTCGTTCAGAGGGAGACGAGAGATCACGCATCATGTTAGTTTTCTTTATTTTACAAAAAGCACAACATTTTGTTTTTACTCTGAGTGTACACAAATGAAAGAAGATATTCCACAGATTAAAATGGTGTATAACTCTTAATTGTATGTGCAACATTGACGGAGTATTTTGAGTCTCTTTCACACTGATAAGAAAAAAACCACGGTGGTATCGCCGGCGATACCCTCAGACCTCAGAGTGTTAACGGATTTGAAAATATAAATTGATAATGTGTTATGTGTATGCCAGGTTAAAGAGATGTGTTTTTAGTCTAGATTTAAACTGACAGAGTGTGTCTGCATCCCGAACAATGCTAGGAAGATTGTTCCAGAGTTTGGGTGCCAAATAGGAGAAGGATCTACCGCCTGTGGTTGATTTTGATATTCTAGGTATTATCAACTGGCCTGAATTCTGAGATCGCAATAAACGTGAAGGACTATAATGCATTAAGAGCTCGCTCAGGTACTGGGGAGCTAAACCATTTAGTGCTTTGTAAGTAATTAGCAAGATTTTAAAATCTATACAATGTTTAACATGAAGCCAATGCAGTGATGACAGAACTGGGCTAATATGGTCATACTTCCTAGTTCTAGTAAGAACTCTAGCTGCTGCATTTTGTACGAGCTGTAGTTTATTTATCAAGCGGGAGGAACAACCACCCAGCAGAGCGTTACAGTAATCTAGCCTTGAGGTCATGAACGCATGAACTAACTGTTCTGCATTTTTCATTGAGAGCATATGTCGTAGTTTAGATATATTTTTAAGATGGAAGAATGCGGTTTTGCAGATGCTAGTAACATGGCCTTCAAATGAAAGATTGGTATCAAAGAGCACACCCAGGTTCCTAACTGACAACGAAGACTTAACAGAGCAGCCATCAAGTGTTAGACAGTATTCTAGGTTACTACATGAAGTAGTTTTTGGTCCAAAAATTAGAATCTATGTTTTAGTAGAATTTAGTAAAAACTAAATTTAGTAGAATTTAGTAGTAGGAAATTACTGGTCATCCAGTTTTTTATATCAGCTACACATTCTGTTAATTTAGCGAATTGGTAAGTTTCGTCAGGGCGTGAAGAAATATAGAGCTGAGTATCATCAGCGTAACAATGAAAACTAACGCCATGCTTCCTAATGATATCTCCCAAGAGTAGCATGTACAGAGTGAAAAGCAACGGTCCTAGTACTGAGCCTTGCGGTTCTCCATATTTAACTTGTGATTGATATGACATCTCATCGTTTACTACTATAAACTGATAACGGTCAGATAAGTATGATTTGAACCATGCCAATGCAATTCCACTAATACCAACATAGTTTTCGAGTCTATTTAGAAGAATATTGTGATCAATAGTGTCAAATGCAGCACTAAGATCCAGTAACACTAATAGAGAGATACAACCACGATCTGATGAAAAGAGCAAATCATTAGTAACTCTAATGAGAGCAGTCTCAGTACTATGGTACGGTCTAAATCCTGACTGGAAATCCTCACAGATACTATTTCTTTCTAAAAAGTAACATAGTTGTGATGAAACTGCCTTTTCTAGTATTTTTGATAGAAAAGTGAGATTTGAAATCGGCCTGTAATTGACTAATTTTCTAGGATCAAGTTGTGGTTTTTTAATAAGAGGTTTAATAACAGCCAGCTTAAAAGTTTTTGGTACGTATCCTTGTGATAAAGATGAATTAACAATATTAAGAAGAGGATCTATGACCTCCGGAAGCATCTCTTTCAATAGCTTAGTCGGTATAGGGTCTAACATACATGTTGTTGATTTTGATGATTTAACAAGTTTAGACAATTCTTCCTCTCCTAAAGCAGAAAATGAATTGAATTTTTCTTCAGGGACACTACAGTGCATTGTCTGACAAAATACTGTAGTAGACGGTTGCATGGTTTTTTTGCATAATTTTCTCTCTAATATTATCAATCTTGCAAGTAAAGAAGTTCATAAAGTCATTACTGCTATGCTCTTTGGAAACATCAGAAGTTGAAGCTTTATTTCTTGTTAATTTAGCCACTGTATCAAATAAATACCTAGGGTTGTGTTTTTTCTTCTAAAAGTTTTGAAAAATAGGCAGATCTAGCAGTTTTTAAGGCCTTTCTGTACTCAATCATTTTCTCTCTCCACGAAATGCGAAATACTTCTAGTTTTGTTTTCTTCCAGCTGCGCTCCATTTTTCTAGCTGCTGTTTTTAGGGCCCGAGTGTGCTCATTGTACCATGGCGTTGGATTAATTTCCTTAATCTTTTTTAAACACAAAGGAGCAACTGAGTCTAATGTGCTGGAAAAGACAGAGGCAATAGTTTCTGTTGCAACATCGAGGTCTTCTAAGCTGTCTGGTAAGCTAAGGTGATGAAACTGATTAGGAAGATTATTTATAAAGCAATCTTTAGTGGTAGAAGTGATGGTTCTACCATATTTATGGCAGGAGATATACACGAGACTAGATAATGATCTGAGATGTCGTCACTCTGCTGCAGAATTTCAACGTCATCAATATCGATTCCATGTGACAATATTAGATCTAAAGTATGATAACGACAAGGAGTGGGTCCTGACACGTGCAGTCTAACACCAATAGAGTTTAGAATGTCTGCAAATGCCAATCCCAGTGAGTCTTTTTTATTATCTACATGGATATTAAAATCACCAACAACAAGGACTTTATCTGCAGCTAGTACTAATTCTGATAGAAAATCGGCAAATTCTTTGATAAAGTCTGTATGGTGTCCTGGTGGCCTGTATACAGTAGCCAGCACAAATGTCAACTTACATAATGTTACGTAAAGCACCATCACTTTGAAGGAATTATATTTGAAAGACTTCTGGCTGATACTGTAAATATTAATATAAATTACAGCAACACCTCCCCCTTTGCCTTTCTGACGAGGATTGTGTCGATAATCATAACCTTGAGGACTAGACTCATTTAAAGTAATGTAATCATCCGGTTTTAGCCAGGTTTCTATCAAACACAGCACATCTAGATTATTGTCTGTGATAATATCGTTTACAATAAGTGCTTTTGAAGAAAGTGATCTTATATTTAACAATCCAAGCTTTATCATTTGTTTATCATTATTTTCTCTATTTTTTATTTGTTGAACATCAGTTAAATTTTTACCATTGAATGGGTTTGGAAGTTTTTTGTTTTTACTAATTCGGGATACAGACACAGTCTCTATGTGATAATATCTAGGTGTAAGAGTTTCTATGTGTTGGGATTTATCTGACTTCTGTAATGTGAGGCAGCTAGCAGACGGTCGGTTTAGCCAGTCTGTCTGCTTCCTGTCCTGGGCCCCAGTTTGTCATGTTTCAGCTCTAAGACTATGTGCCATATTACTAGAGAGAAGAGCAGCACCATCCCGGGACGGATGAATACCATCTCTTTTCAACAGGTCAGTTCTGCCCCAAAAACTTTTCCAATTGTCTATGAAACCTATATTATTCTGCGGACACCACTTAGACAGCCCATTGAGTGATGATAATCTGCTAACTATCTCATCACTCTGACGAACAGGAAGGGGACCAGAGCAAATTACCTCTCCTGACATTGTATTTGCAAGTTCACACACCTCTTTAATGTTAATTTTAGTGATCTCCGACTGGCGAAGTCGAACATCATTTGTGCCGACGTGAATAATAATTTTAGAATATTTACGATTAGCATTAGCCAGCACTTTTAAATTTGCTTTGATGTCAGGTGCTCTGGCTCCCGGCAAACATGTGACTATGGTGGCTGGTGTCTCTATTTTCACGTTCCGTGTAATAGAATCGCCAATAACGATTCTATTACTGGGGCACTTTCAACAGGATTCTCAGTGGGTGCGTCACTGAGTGGGGAGAACCTGTTTGATGTTCTTATTGGAACGGAAGAGTGGTGTTTTCCGCGGCTAGGCCGCCTCACCGTTACCCAAGTGCCCTGCTGCGCGGGCTCTACAGCCGGAACCAAACAATGTACAGAGTTCACTAAGCTAGTCGCATCCAAAACAGTATCTGAAGCCCCTACATTCTTACTATCCTCGATTAAAGTTTGGATGCGTGTCTCTAATTCTGAGATTCTCTCTGTCAGCCTGACTATTTCCCTACATTTATGACATGTAAATCCCTCGTCGCTGACAGAGAGAGCTATACTGAACATGTGACAGATGGAACAGGAAACAGTTCTGGGAGAGGATGACATGACTCACCGTGTTTGTAGACTGATCCGATCCGAGTTACCACAGCTGTTTGATGAACGCGTTGAAAGAGGAGCGCGCGGGACTGATGACAAGTTAACAAGCTAGCGAGATGCAAACGCGTTGTAACAGCAATTTAGATTCAAAGATTACAAGCTAGCAACGTCAGATTAATGTGGTAGGCAATAATAATAATATAAGCAACAATGAATAAAAGTAAGAGATTCAATAAAAGAGAAAACAAAGCTATACGGAGACGCAAACCACCAGCAGCGAGCAGATGCAGCGAGGCAGACAGGAGCAATCGAGCAGCAATCGAATAGAGAAATGGAATAGTAGAAGCTGGGAACAGACTGTGACTTGGACGAGGACTGCTGAAGTCCACCTGCACCTGAACATGATAGCCCCTTGCTGCTGGAGGAAGTATTCCAGGGCCAGAAATAGGGCCTCTCCAAGATCCCTTGGGCTGGACAACCATCTAAGACCACACCCCAGCTCATGCGGGAAACGTCTACCGTTAGCATCTTGCGATGACAACACACACCTAGAGTGGGACCCAAAGTGAGAAACCTGGGTTTGAACCACATAGAAAGGGTACGAGGCCCACCATGCATAACCCTTATCTGCCTCTGGGGATTGACCCTTGGATGAAATCCCCTGGCTCTGAGCCACAACTGAAATGGTCTCATGTCGAGAAGGCCCAGAGGTATCACTGTGGACACAGCCGCCATGAGACCTAAAAGTCTCTGAAAGTAATTTTCTGACCTAGCCTGATGATTTTCGGAGTGTTTAGAATGGACTTGATGTGCTGGAGACAACTGTGCCTGCATGGTGATCGAGTTCCATACAACCCCCAAAATACATTGTCCTCTGGGCAGGAGAGAGAACGCTTTTGACGTTGAGTCTGAATCCCAGAGATTTGATGTGATCAAGGACAACATCCCAATATCAAAGCTCAAACTCTCGAGACTGGGCCAAAATCAGCCAGTTGTCTATGTAATTCAAAATGTGAATGCCCTGGAGTTGCAAGGGAGCCAGAGCTGTATACATTTATTTTTTGTATGTGAGGGGTGACAAGGCTACACTGAACGGAAGAAGCCAATACTGGTAAGCTTCGCCACCAAAAGCAAACCTCAGGAACCTCCTGTGTTGTGGCAAAATTTCTATATGAAAGTATATTGAGATCGATTGTCATGAACCAATCCCTGGATTGGATTTGAGACACAATAATTTTGATTGTTATCATTTTGTATCTTCTGAAAAAGCGGTTCAACCCACGATGATCTAAAATTGGACATAACCCCCTATCTTTCTTGGGAACCAAAAAGTACCGGCTGTAATAGCCTGACTCTCTGTCTGGTTGGGGAACATGTTCTATGGTGTCACGGGTGTTTTGGTTTTGGTGTTCACGTTTATGAATTCATGCCCGCCGGCCACTTCGCACTCAAGCCCGCCGGCCGCTACGCTCTCAAGCCCGCCAGCCATTTCGCACACTAGGCTGCAGCACCAGTGTCTCACCTCGAGATGGCCACCACGTCAGTGTCTTGCCCCGAGATGGCCGCCACGCCAGTGTCAGGCCATGCTAGAATCTCGTCAGGCCACGCCAGAGCCTCGTTAGGCCATGCCAGAGTCTCGTCAGGCCACACCAGAGCCTCGTCATGCCACGCCAGAATCATGCCATGCCACACCTGAGTCTCGTCATGCCACGCCAGAGTCTTGTCATGCTACGCCAGTGTCACGCCATGCCAGAGCCTCGCCATGCCACGCCTAAGCCATGCCATGCCACGGCAGAGCCTCGCCATGCCACGGCTGCCACACCTGAGCCTTACCATCCCATGCCAGAGCCTCGCCACGCCATGGCCGCCACACCTGACACACCAGAGCCCCCTCTCATAAAACCTGCCCTAGTTTTCCCCAAGTATTTTTTTGGGGGGGGTTATAGGTACCAAGCTCCTGTGGCTGCGGAGTTTGGTACACCTCTAAACCATGGCCCAGGTCCTCCTGGACCTGGACCCCACGCTTCATGGCTCAGGTCCTCCCACGTTCCATGACCCATGTCTTCCCACACTCCATGGTCCAGGCCCTCCCATGATCCATGGCCCAGGTCTTCCTACGCTCCATGGTCCAGGTCCTCCCATGCTTCCCAGCAGTGACCCGCCTGCATCTTCACCAAGGCCATTGTACCATCGAGGACTATGTGGAGGAATTTTGTGGACTATGCTGCCAGGTAGACTTTAATGATATTGCCTTAAAAGACATTTTTTGTTTTGGACTAAATGAACCTGTTCGTTCGAAGCTTCCTGGGGGAAAAATTCATCACCGGCCGCTTTGCACTCAGGCCCGCCGGTCGCCTCGCACTCAAGCCCGTCGGCCGCTTTGCACTCAAGCCCGCTGGCCGCTTCGCACACAAGCCCGCCGGCCGCTTCGCACTCAAGCCCGCCGGCTGCTACGCTCTCAAGCCCGCCAGCCATTTGGCAGATGGCCGCCACGTCAGTGTCTTGCCCCGAGATGGCCGCCACGCCAGCGTCAGGCGACGCTAGAATCTCGTCAGGCCATGCCAGAGCCTCGTCATGCCATGCCAGAGCCTCGCCAGACCACGCCAGAGTCTCGTCACGCTTCATGACTCGGGTCCTCCCACGCTCCATGACTCATGTCTTCCCACGCTCCATGGTCCAGGCCCTCCCATGCTCCATGGCTCAGGTCTTCCTACGCTTCATGGTCCAGGTCCTCCCATGCTTCAAGGCTCAGGTCCTCCCAAGCTCCACGGCCCAGGTCCTCCCACCTCTGCCATGCTCAGGTCTTCTCATGCCCCACGGCCCAGGCCCACCTCTGCCACGCCCAGGTCTTCTCATTCCCCATGGCCCAGGCCCGCCTCTGCCATGTCCAGGTCCTCCCATTCCCCTGCATGGGCCTGGCCCTCCATCCCTCCCCCCAGGACTGCCTCTTTTCCACCACCCTCCTTGACTGTTTTTGTTTTGTTTTTTGTTCTTTTTGTTTGTTGGGCGTCAGGAGCCGCCCTTAGAGGGGGGGATCTGTCACAGGTGTTTTGGTTTTGGTGTTCACATTTATGATTTCATGTCTTTTATTTTGTAGTTGATTTATGTTTCTTGTTCCTGTCATGCTTCCCTTGCTCCTCATGTTCTCCCTTGTCCATGTGTCATGTTCTGATTGGTTGTTCATGGTCATGTTTTTCTGAGTTATGTTCTGTCATTGGTTCTCTTGTTCCTTGTGTCACTTCCCCATTGGCTGTCCTAGTCATGTGTTCCATCATGTGTAACCTGCTGTTGGTGAGTCGTTTTGTCTAGTCAAGTCTGTTTAAGTCAAGTCTGTTCAAGTCAAGTCAAGTCAAGCCACGTTTCTGTTCCTGTTCATGTTCACGTCTGTATTTTGGATTATTGTCAATAAATGGCACTTGGGTTCTCACTACGCTCGCCTCCAGTGGACTCCCCTCTGTTACATATGGCCCCTTCAT
This sequence comes from Megalobrama amblycephala, assembly GCF_018812025.1. Classification (NCBI taxonomy): domain Eukaryota; kingdom Metazoa; phylum Chordata; class Actinopteri; order Cypriniformes; family Xenocyprididae; genus Megalobrama; species Megalobrama amblycephala. The sequence continues at coordinate 7,747,910 of NC_063044.1, read as the reverse complement.
CTAGGAGAGTTTGCAAATCTTGTGTCAACAAATGCGCCCACTCCGGTTTCATGGTAGAGGTGACCATGCTGTTGAAATGCAGAGGATAATGTGCAAACTGGATTGTGTAGCCCCTTTCCACAGTCTTTAGAACCCAAGGAGAAATATTTGGCAGTAGTTTACATGCTGTTAAACTCTCTGCAAAGAGGCACCAATTTTGATGCTTTGTTTTTCTGGGGGATGTTAAATGTTCAGAAACCTGAACATGTAATATTTCACTGGAGACCACTGCTCCGCAAAACACAGATGGCAGTAGAGATTGAACAGCGGCTCTGACAGTGAAGGAGCTTCTGAACTTAGATAAAACTTTTTGGGCCCCCTCCCTAGGGGCACACCCCCATGGTCCTGGGCTCACCAGCCTCAGGACTTCTTTTTAGCTGTACTGACCTCTCTTATGTCCGGTTTCCTCCTGGACTGCTGAGAGTGACAAGTCGCTCCCCAGTCCCTACGATGGGCACATGACTCGCCACACAACTTCTGGACTTTTCAAGCATGGCGGGGGAGAAACTTGTCAAAAGCCTCAGCGTGTAACTTAGCCTCCCGGAACCTACTGATGACCATGTTGACAGAGTCGCCAAATAGGCCGGAAGAAGACACAGGGGCATCAAGGAGGAACACGTTGTCCCTATCTTTGATGCGCGTCGGGTTGAGTCACAGATGCCTCTCCGTCGCGATGATAGCAGCCATAGAACCAACAATGGTGCGGTCTGTTTGCTTAACTCCCGCTGTTTTTTTCTAACCAGTGTGAAAGAGACTCAAAATACTCCGTCAGTGTTTCACATACAATTAAGAGCTATACACCATTTTAATCTGTGGAATATCTTCTTTTATTTGTGTACACTCAGAGTAAAAACAAAATGTTGTGCTTTTTGCAAAATAAAGAAAACTAACATGATGCGTGATCTCTCGTCTCCCTCTGAATGAAGTCCAATCTGATAGTTCTCAGAAAATGAACTGTAACTTAGTGAATATTAATCACAAAAAAATGAGACTTCTGTCTTAAAATTTTTTTTGAAATGTCAGGTTTTAAATCATGCAAGTTAAATCGAAAACAAAAATTCTGTGTTTATGTAATCTGTATGAAAAGAGAGCCATGTTAGAAGTCCGTGATTCAGCTCATTATCCGCTAATGCGGCCACGCCCATGAAGCCAGCGCTATTCAGACGCAAATTCTGAGGCAATACATGCATTCATTGTCTCAATCGTGTATTTATTGTCTTGAAAAGTGTTTATCTGGATGTTAAAGCCATGGTTAGTGACCTCTAGAAGACATGCCGTTAGTTCCTGGTTCCTGTTCTTCTTTATATGAATTTGTGGACTAAAGGTGCACAGAGCGCCCTCCGGCTGCAAGTATGAATTGAAAACAGTATCCAGCGTTCATAGTGATGACAATAAATATTGAATAAATATTACTCCTCTGTATAGAAAACTGACAAACATATGAGAATCCATCAATATTTCTCCAAATGTGCATGCTTTTAAGCTAAAAGCCTATATGAAATGCCATAGAGGTAACATAATTGTTCAGACACTTTGCATCACAGAAATACATTATATTTTAAAGTATATAATAGAATACCATTATTTTAAATTGTAATAGTATTTCACAGTAATGATGAGCTTTGAGACATGATCAGAGAGGGTTTTTTCACAGCCTACCTGTCTGAAAGAGCTCATTATTTATGCAGGTCATTAGAGCTCTTTATGTGATTCTTTTGTCTTCTCAGGTGTAAATCACCCATTATTCATGATTATTCACACCTCCACGCATACTGTGTTTCTTGACCAAAGATGTTTTAGAAAATTTAAATCTCTCTATTGTTTTATATGAACAAGCAGGCAGCATAATTTTTACCTCATTTTTGAAGCAAAAACTCTAGTCTACAACCTCCAATACCCAGAAGTCATGTGAACACAGATTTAATATATATTTTTTGGCTTTATTTCAGTGACTTAAGTTTTTTGTTTTTTCAATAACCACGCATAAATGTTATTCCTTCAAAAATACAAACATGTACATACATGTTCCTCACATATTATTGTAGCCTAGTTTGTGCTGCATACAGTGTAATGACACTTTTTCCATTAATATGTTTATGAACAAGTGAAAAAAGCACAAATGTCAGGGCATGTCAAAACTTCTCCAGGGTCCCAAAAATCCTCAGACCCCTAAGGGTTAATCACACAGACAAATCCATGAGTAAGCATAGGCTGAAAATGCCTCATCAGAGATACCCCTTCTTGTGCTCAGACATTTCAACAAGTCAGCCTGGTACACCTGCAGAACTGCCATGGTGTGCCCGCCTGGAATGCTTTTCCCACCAGCACTGTTTTATTTGGCTTGTTGGGAAGCATCTGCTTTTTTAGGGATTGTCCACTGCCAGGAGAGAGATAGCCCACAAGCATCTCTTCCACCTGGGGCATCATCACATACCTCTGCATCTTTGCATCCACAATAGTTGAATAAATCAATGTCAAGAGCACAAAGATGCGGGAAGAATAACCCTAGTGATTCCATAGCCTAGTGATTCCAGACTTTTGAATGATATTTTAATGCAAATGCATTTATGCATTTTCAATTGTGGGCAAGAGTGCAAATACTTTTTTCACTGTATGTAAAAAGACAATTGTTGTAAATGTTGTAAATTTGTTGTATAAATTTTTGTTGTAAAGCTTGTTGTAATTTTTTTTTTTTTTAATTTAAAAAGTACCAGAATATTTAAAAAATATTTAGAAATGTCAGTAATATTTTAATATTGATCTGAGAATAGCTTTATCTTGTACATTTTGTATTTTATTTTACAGTAATCAAAGGCTAATCAAGGCCACAATCCAATCTTTATTTCATGTGGTGTGTTTAAACATAAATCCAAAGTTTACATAAGTTTAATTTTTCAAAATGTAAAATAGCCCCATTTGGAGCAGACATCACAGTTATATCACTTGCAGCTGCACGCGCATAGTGGTTGCAGAAAAATAGTGGTAGTAAGTGGAAAAAAATGTGCAAAATCCACAGAATAAGAGAAAAAAAAATTGTGCCTCTTGTTGTCGGAATTGAAATGAAAGAAATATAGCCTTCATTTTTATAGAATACCGTCAATGAAAACGGAGGTTTACATAGGTAACCAAGGTTCTATGAATAAGGTCAACACGCCACCATATGGTTTAGCCTCGCTAGAGGGCGAGTTGTCAGGAGATCATATATCAAATTAATGCGCTGCACCTGCATGCAATCATCCTCTATAAATACAGGTGCAATGCCACCGGCACATTCTCTTATTTTGCCGACTGGCACCATGTAATCCCCGAGTGAATACACTGGGTGGCATGTTGACCTTATTCATAGAACCTTGGTTACCTATGTAACTCTCCATTCTATTTCATCCCGGTCAACACGCCATCATATGGGTCAACAGTGTACCAAATAAGGTCAGGAGGGAATGTAATGGGGCCATAACCACAGGAGACAGGCATGATTTTACTCGATTCTTTATTAAACAGTCTGAAATTGTGACATGCCAACATGAACACCAGTCCCTTGAACTAAACATTAAACCAAGCCACCAGGTCCGTACACCTTGAACAAAAATAAGCGTTTAAGGATTCATCCCTTCTCCAGCATGCAGGACATAGCCGATCTGTCTACCTTATTGACTGCGTGCAAGCTATATATTTTCTCAGAGCCCTGACTGGGCAGTTTTGGTGCAATCAGGCTGCTTCCCCTGAGACATGAGGAGGTGCATTAAAAGTTTCCAGAAACAATGGCCTAGACACATATGAATGAGGCAGGACCTTGGGCAAAAATGCATGATTCAGTAAGAGTGAGATGGGTCCATCCTCTCCCCCAAGGCTCAAGCATGCTGGGTGCACAGAGAAGGCATGCAACTCACTTACGCGCCTTGTCGATGCTATAGCCAGAAGAAAGGACGTTTTTAAAGAAAGAAACTCTAGCATAAAGCACTACTGTGGAAGGGGCTCTGGCTGCTCGCAATGTCATCAGGACCCCTTGTCCTAGAGACCCTGTGCCCATAAGAGGAGCTCCCTGGCTTTCTGATGAAGTGATGGAGAGCATGTCCCCCCTTGGTGGTTTATGTAGGCCACCACTGTGAAACTGTCTGTGCGCACAATGACGTTTTTTTTCCCTGAAGTCCGGGAGTAAGTGTTTCAAGGCCCTGTGCACTGTCTCCATTTCCAGTAGGTTTATATGAACTCCAGCCCAAGAGGCCTCCCAGTTGCCTTGAACTGGTTGGTTTTTCCACATGGCTCCCCATCCGATATCGGATGCATCCGTGGTTATGGTTTCTCTTGAACAAACCTGACCCAGCGGGACCCCATGCTGGAGTCCTGGTGCTGAAAACCACCACCTCATGGCTGGAACACACTCTGGATCCAGGTGCAATTTTCTCTGACCGTCCTCGTGTGGACTGACTTTGTTCCTTCTGAACCACTGTTGTAACGGCCGCATGTGAAGTAACCTAGAGAAACCACCCAAGAAGCAGCTGCCATGAGACCGAGGAGTCTCCGGCTACACCTCACTGATGTCTGATGTTCTCCCATCAAATGAGATATCTGCTCCTTCAGAATCAGAACCCTCTGGGAGGTAAGACAGGCTTTCATGGTCATAAAGTCCAGAACCAAGCCCAAATACGTCACCGTCCTGCATGGAGTCAGGCAGCTCTTCTCCTTGTTCAATGTCAGGCCTAATCTGAGAAGGTGTGACAACACCTCCTCTGTATCGCTCCTCGCTTGCTGTTTGGTTGGGACACATATCAACCAGTCACCCAAATAATTCATAATGCAAATTCCCCTCTGACAGAGAGGAATTAGTGCTGCATTCATGCATTTGGTAAAAGTTCGAGGAGCTAACAACAGGCCAAAGGGAAGAACCTTGTATTCGTACGCGTTGTCTTAAAAGAAAAGACGGAGGTACTTTCTGTGATCTCTTTGGATGGGAATGTGAACATAGGCATCTTGGAGGTCCACTGTAGTGAACCAGTCGCCCTGCCTTTTTTTCATTTTAGATACCAAACCTTTTCAGATTCAAGATAGGACGCCAGCCCCCATCCTTTTTTGGAATGAGTAAGTAGATAAAACCCCTGTCCTACTGACTCCGAGGACAGGAGTGTTATTGCTCCTTTCTGCAAAAGCGTAATTCTGGGTTAAAGTCCACTGTGAACCTCCCCAGCCCTGAAGTGATGAGGTTGAACGGCCCCAGCTTCCTGTTGTCAAAGACCGCCCCGTCTGTTGCATTGCACATGTTAACTCCTTGCCTTGCGTGATGTTCCAGGGCTGCTTCTGATGGCGGCCCAAAAACCTCCCTTGGTACGACTGGGGCTGTCACTACTGCATAATCCTGGTCAGAAAAATTTGTTTGTGATAACCACACCTGGTGGTGCGTTTGAACCATTGAAGCTATAGACTGACCCAACACCCCGGCATCTGCACTGGACCCTCGGATCAGCATGTCAACTACTCTCAGCATTTCTGAAATTTCATCGCTGGGAGCAGCAGCCCCCAAGTCCTGTAACAAGCCCTCTAAATAGACCAACAAGAGGGAACTTGTACCAGAAAGCCTTGCTGCCAAGGCTGATGTCTGATAATCTTTACGCAGCTGGACATCCACAGCTCGGCAGCGCTTGTTTGGGTGGGTTGCATCTCTACCTGGTCTTGCCTTAGCTCCAGCCAACATAGCAAATGTAGGGCCCACCAGTGGCACTGCGGCCAGGCCACAGCCTTCCGCACCTGACACATTAGCTAACTGAATCTTGGGTAAAGCAGTAGTGCTAGGTGCCTTCCAAGAGGACTGTAGCTCTGTCACAAAATCAGGAAGGATCGGTAGTCCTTCTGATTTCCGACATTGAGAGCATCTGTCAAAAACAGATGTCATTGGCACTGCTGAAAAAGGCACTTGAGCTCTCTCTGCTGCTCTAGAAATCACAGCCCTGTCTGATGGATCAAGAGGAGCTGGATCTGAGGCCTGTGACATATCCTCATCTAGCTCACAGTCTGAAAGATCTTCTGGGTCCCTCCTTGGAGGATCCTCCCCCTCATCCCACGTCTCTGAAGCTACCAAGGACAGCTCATTAGGTTGGCGATGAGCACTCTTTGTTGCTGGTTTCCCTCTATCCATCACATCAGCTGGCAACTGACATGCATGCAAAAGCCTCTGCAATGTGTCTTGCATTTCTTGCATTTGACGTTGCAGATATTCAACATGCTCCTCCACATGCTTGCGCTTGTGGGTATGTTTCTTTCCCTCATCCTGACTGACTTCTTGGCTGGTTGAAACTGCTGGAGGTGAATTGCTATCTTGCATTTTTTCCCTTCACAAGGAAATATTCCAGAAAAACATAGAAATATGATGCAGCTTGAGTAGCTTTCTCTCTTAGAAGAGAAGAGGCTCTCAGTGCCATTTTTTAAAAATTATATATATATTATTTATACATATATACACATATATAAATTAATATAATGTCATATTAGATATATAATATATATAATATATATACAGATATCTTTAACGAGGCAATACACGAGTAGTATTCGTTCTTATTATGAACGAAGAGGCTCTCGGCAGCTAATTTTTACTCACCAGTTCAATGACGTTCCAACGTCCAAAACGGTAACTTACTCCCACCCGAGAGAAAAGGTTCCGATCAGTTTTTCTCTTCTAAACTCACTACAGCTCTGCTCTTCTAGGAGGCAAAAAAGAGAATGTGCCAGCAGCATAGCAACTGTATTTATAGAGCAGAGGTTCCCAAACTTTTCAGCCCATGACCCCCAAAACAACAATGCCAGTGACTCGTGACCCCCACTATCTTCGGAGGTGGTTAAAGTATACAAACGCAAGTGAGCACACGCACTAATGCCTGTTTCACACATACTCTGTTTGCAGTGCATATGCGGTGCATTTTTTTTTTTCCGTGCCCATATTAACGGATTAGAGTGTTCACACTGCGCACGGATGCGGTCTGGCAGTGCTATAACAGAACTGCATAGAGGGAGAATAAGAGAAATAGAGGAGGAGCTGGGGAGGAAGAGGGAGGCTGGAAGAATTGTCACTGGGATGACGTAGTGACTGCTGCTTATATACGCTCGTAATGATGATTGACAGGACTGAATGTTTAGGCTCTTCCCGAACCTACGTTTGGAACTTCATATAATTTAAAGTCTCTGTAACAGTCAACACATGGCTTTTTTTGCCTCGGGTAAAGCTAGGAAAATGGTACTTTACCTGGCATTTAGGTGAACAAGGCCGAGGCTACCAAAAATCGAAAGGTGGATGGCTTTTTTTATTTGCATGGTTTTTGTTTTCAATTTAACTACTATTTTTAGTATTTTGTTAAAATTATTGATAAAATATGCTATTTCTAATCATTAAAAATATATATATTTTTCATTTCTGGAAATCATCTCGCGACCCCCACTTTCGGAACCACTGTTATAGAGGATGATTGCGTGCAGGTGCAGCACGTTAATTTGATTTATGATCTCCTGACAGCTCGCCCTCTAGCGAGGCTAACCCATATGGTGGCATGTTGACCGGGATGAAATAGAACTCCCTTTGAAACTAAACAGAGACGTTTATGTTGCAAGTCATAGACTGGACTGATGAAACCTACAATGATTAGTCTAGCAGGAATTTGATGTAAACAGTAAGTCTACATAATACTCACATATGCAGTTCATAGAAGACATACATACATAGCAGTTACAGCATGAAATAATATTTACACCTGTAAATAGATAACTTTTAAACATAGCCTGTAACATTTTTATTTAACAATTCTGATTTTTTCTTGCATTTGCGTGTTTATATCAACCAGTTTGGACTTTATAACTTGTAATTGTGAGTTTATTTCACAATTCTGAGGGGAAAATGCAGAATTGCAGGATAAACTTGCAATTCTGAGGAAAAAAGACAGAATAACGAGTATATCTCACAATTCTGTTTTTCCTTCTAAGAAATGTGATATATGAACTTAGATTTGTGAGAAATAAAAGTAATAATTGTGAGATATAGACTCGAAATTTACTTTTTTATTCTTTTATTCCGTGGCTATTGCTATTGCACAACTGTCATTTTCTGCAACCAGGCAGGCTCCGCCCACAAAAAACGTCATAGCTGAAAATTGGTCTATAGTCAAAAGTGTGCTTAGTTAAATCTCCATTAAGAACATGCATGTTTATAAACCTGTATGACCTATAAATAATATTGAATTAATGTTTGTTGTGTATCAAAATAGATCATCCATTTGTTTTAAGAGGGGGGGGGGGGGTTTAATGCTATTTCATGTATTCTGACTTATTTACACTGTTAAAGAGTTGGATTCTCATGCTAAACATGGCCAAAGTTTCAAAACACGAGTTTTGTGCCAAAAATACTCTTCCAAATCCTTTTAAACATTGCTGTCTTTTTTTCGAGTATATGGGGCTATGTGACGCCATAATGGTCGGAATTCCTTTTACGGGCACTTCTCCCAGAAGAGCGTGCGCACACGTCGACCAGAGTGACAGAGCAAGAGCATGCCCATCAACGCGCATTCGGCTTTACGGAAGACGTTGGCAGTGCTGCACAGGACACAGGACTTCACGAAATCAATAATGTCACCAAAGCAGTGTGTTTTTGGTTGTGAGGGAAAGATAACCTTGCTTCCCAAAGAACCCAGCTTAAAGTGGAGCTGAGAGTTTTGTGCTCAAGCATTACATTGATGTGGTCTCGGTATTTATTATTAAAATAACCATAGAAACTGATAGTTGCAATCACTTTTTTATTGGTTAAAATGAATGGAGAATATCTTGTGTTTTTTCCGTGGCTGCTCGAGCCCTCAGGTTCGGCGCTTATGGTTTCATAAACAAGGCCCAGTTCAGCGTTGGATTTACAGATAATTTGAAAGTGAAAGATGGAGTGGTCACAGTGGTAATGATCCTGGTCATGAGTTGGAACCGCAGGTGGTCAGTAAAACTGCTTCAAATGTCTGTTTTGTTGGCAGTAAGCGCCTAAGTGCATATAATGTAAACAACATGAATGTAGTGAATTCATAAATTCTTTATTCATCATTCACTATACGCTATATTCATTATAGTGATTCAAAAGTTATCCAGGGATAATGTGTGTGTTTAAATACATTTGTTTAGTTGATCATTGATAGCTTGCAGACAATCACTACGCAAAAGCTATGCGTACTCATGACTCTTTAGCTCCGCTCACATGGCACTCCTCCAGGCGCTCGGCTGTTTTTGGAAAGACTCTATACAGCATATGTATCTTTTATAAATATGATAAAAGTAAATACTTTTTAGAGATATGAAGGATGCACTACTACTCTATAGGTACTCAAGATTAACATTAGATTGGCAGAAACTGTGTGCGATACCCCCCTTTAATGACCATCATTGTGTGTAAAGACCAAGGTTAGAACAAAGCTGTGAGGGCTTGAATGAGAAGGTAAAGAACCCTGTTGCCAAAATGAGAGCTCAGTCAGGGAATAAACTTAATGTCTCATTTAATTAGTCCAGAAAGAGATTTTATAACAGAAGATCCATATAGATCCAAAAAGGTCAATGCAAAAAAATGATAAAGTAATTCCAAAAATAATCTCCAAATGTTCCAAGGAGTCAATGCAAAAATGAAGTAAATCCAAACAGAAACTCCAAATAGTTCCAAGGAGTCAATATAAAAAATTGTGTCTAGAAACATCAAAGGATAAAAGATATTTCCCAAAAAGGTAAATTAAAAATATCCAAAAACAAAAGACTGGAGAGATTGGTCTCAACATAAAAAAACACTGAGCAAAAAACAGAGGAACAGGGCAACTTCACCCAAAAATGAAAATTCTGTCATCATTTACTCACCCTCAAGTTGTTCCAAATCTGTATAATTTTCTTTGCTCTGTTGAACACAAAGGAAGATATTTTGAAGAAAGTTTGTACCCAGGCCACTTTGAGGCACCATTGACTTCCATAGTATGAAAAAAACTGCTATGTAGATCAATGGTGCCCCAAAACTGTTCAGTTTAACACATTCTTCAAAATATCTTCCTTTGTGTTAGCTATGTTATGGATGTTAATTCATTAAAAATGTTACAACCACTGTAAGACTAATGCCGGACTGTCTGGACTGAGAAAGGGCTACTCGTTGAGAAAACAAAGGAAATTAACATTCGAACTCTCTCTTGCAAAATTAGCATCCCCATTTGAGACGTAATCACACTGAGTCGATCACACCTCAGCAATGCCTTAATCTACATCTCCCTTCCTTTACCCCCTCTTCTCTCTACATGCAAAGATGACCTGAAATTCACCCAAAATCTATATGGTTTAATGTGAACAGTTATCATACAACTTTATACATGTTTGGTATCATTTGAAATGTCTCAGTGCGACTGGTACAAAGGTCTCATTCCCACAGAAGTAAACCAGAAGGTAATAAAGGTTTAAAGATTTTAGAGTTATTTTGCCCCCTGTAGTGGGTGTGACCACCTTCACCAGGTCTTTCATGCAAATGCACTTCTGTCCCTAAAAGGTGTAAACTACTCAGTCTGGGACCCTGATTAATGCAAATTCCAATTGTGAAGTCATGTTTCCATTTGAAAGAAGTTTCTGTCTTGGTCTGAGTATTTAAAGAGATGTTGCAGGAGACTCAGGGCTCGATCCTGTGGAGATGAGCCCACATTGCTGAGTGTCCTTAAGACACTCAGCAATGTGCATTTTTCTAATGTCAGGTATGCATCTTTTACTCTGTTCCTGAGCATTTGATGTTTGTATTGATCATCTTTGAGATGATTATGTAATTGGCATGATACATTTACCTGACTAATAAATTGTTACATTTGACTTTATTCTGATTTACTCTGACATTATTGACTCTAGTAGATTACGTTAAGTCCATAACCCCACAAATCTATGCTCAGGTTAGTAACGGACTAAAGTACAGTTTAGGTGGAGCAGTGGGGCACACCAACTGATATTTTAGAGCTCCGACTAACACATTGGCATTAGTTAAGTATACTTAGACTGTGTAGGCTAATAATGGGTTTTTTCCTTTTAGAGCAACGGAGTATTGCTAGATCAATCTAAACAGGGTGGGCCTCAACCTCTGGTTATGGTGAGATTATTCTAACTAAGTGTCTGTGGGTAAACCACTGCGTGATTATGTTAAGTTACCACTAGAGGAAGCTAAATTGGTCAGCCTGATTTTATGGTAATGGTCATGGCCCCTAGTTAAAGTAATCTTACCTTAATTCAGTGTGTTCAGATCTATGGGGACTAAATAAACGTATTCTAGAATGAGCAAAGTGGGTATGGCCTCTAGAATATTAGTCATCGCCTCTGTCTAATGACCAAGACTGACGAGATATAAGATTGTGTGCCCGGCCGGTGCGAGATTCAAAGCGTTATAGGAATCCGAATGAACGAGTACAATAAGAGTAAAGAGTTAAATAGAATAATCAAATGTCTAGATAAATTATCGTATAAGTTGTCAATTATCAATTGGCATTCAAACCTAAATTCGAGGTCATAATAAAATGGAGTCAGATAAACGTTTAATTGGAGTTAAACTATTTTGCCACACTGAAAACACGAACGCGCAAGAAACCTTCCCCGCCCGGTGGGAAACCGCCGTTGGGCCGATTGGCCGGGTCTTACACCACCAACCCCTTATGATTCCAATTAATCCAGTTATCAATAACATTTGCTATTAAGGCAAAGTCACATGAGTTTTTTTGTTGCGCTTTCAAGAGTTTCTGTGATAAATGTGTTTCCATCATAGTTTATGTGCATGTCTTCTCATCGAATAAAAACATTCTCCGCCTCAATTGAGCACATACGTTTTTTTGTTTGTTTGTTTGTTTGTTTGTTTTGCACATTTTTAGAATTAATGTGCATCTTGGCATTTTATCCAGCATTTTTATGCAATATCCCAAAAATCACATAAAAATAGGAGGATGTCAACATAGCTGACTGAACCCATATAAAAGAAAAATCAAAATAGAGATCTCTTTAACATCTCAAATTTTTCTCCTAGACAAAAATTAGGTTATCTTAACATCACATGGAGACTTCTGCTTCTCACATTTGTCTCCTGAGACAAAAACTCACACACTCACAATGGGCTCCTTTAAAGTTTTAGAAGAGATCTCAGCAACATGCTCAGACTTTTTTTCTCAGCCAGAGACTCTGGAGCTCTCTCTTGTCATTTCCATCATATAATATGTATTAATAATCAAATTATTCAAGGATTGAGTCATAAGCCATTTAAAGTGCCTTTCAGCAAAGAAAGCTCCAAGGTTACCTTTCCTGTAGCAATTTTCTTGAAAATGCATCTGGTACATTATTATTTCCAACTGAGATCTTCTAACTGATCTTCTAAAACTTTAAGAGAAGACAAATGCAAGAGAGACAGTGTATCTAGGAGAAATGTCTGAGCACAGTGTGTGAGATAAGCAATATATAAGAATCACAACTAAAACGCTTAGAAAGAGCAACCTCTGAGCAATAAAACATTCCTATAATGGAGTCTTGAAAGACACTGCAGCAAGGCAATAAAGAGATGTTGTATGTTTCTATGTTTCTTCCAATATTTCTCATGTCTCCATTGTGTCTATACTTATTTCTCCTCAGGAATTTTTGGAGACACATCTGAAACACTGCTGATACTAAAATGAGGGATATATGAGAATCACAGCTAAGTCTCATGCTTTTCTTAGGAATATATATAGTAGTCAACATTTGAAGTGGATCAAAAAAGTTAATCAAAGCTGTCCTGAAAACTAAGTTGTCCTAAGAAGGTTTTAGGACAACTTTGATGAAAGGTTTTGATATATTATAGAAAGAGAGAGAGAGAGAGATTAAAAAAGTTAATTAATTAAATCACACATTTTTCTGTAATTAATTAATTATTTTCTGTAATTGTGACTTTAAGACACTGCCGAACAAGACATGGATCTGACGCACATCTCATTTCATCTCACAACTTTTTAGGTTACGTTATTGAACTCATTTAAGATTGCTCTTATGAGGATACTCAACAAAACAGGCATTTTGGCATAATTCTGTGCGTTATTGTTTTTTCAAGTACGAAAGAGAACTCAATACTGGCACTCATCTTTCTGTGCACACGAGTCATATTTCTGTCACACAGACAATAGGAATTGAATGGGAACTAGAGTTAGGCCAGTTAAATACAGAATGTTGTTCCACCAATAGAAATCATCACAAGAGAAACACTATCATTCATTCTGTTATCAGCTATGCATGCATGCTTGTCACGTCTATTAAACATGACTTGGAAATAGTAAACAACCTAAAACTCACCATCACTCTTAGGGCCCTGCTTTCTCATCAGTAACTTTCTAGACTCCATCTCCAATTTGTCCAACAGCACACAGCAGTTTCTGTGTCTATACCATTTCCTGTTACTGCATAAGTTCTCTAGTCCTGACAGCACAATGGCTAAATATTAAGCCAGTGCTATCAGTGACATCCCTACTCGGGTTGTACAGAAATAAAGAGTCTAAAGGGCGGGGATCCCAAGCATACTACCTCTTATCTCAAGAGATATAAACAGATATACTGGCATAAGGCTTATTGTGGGTACTGCCCATCAGTTTACATTTTACCAAATTTTTGGAGAGATGGTACCACAAACAAGATTGTTACCACTCATGGAAAACAAGTTTTGTGGCTTTAAAACCATGCCATTTTTGCATACACAGTCAAAACACAGACTGTGGTCAACCTAAAGCCATCCCATAAGCCTCTTAGATTCCTCTTAACCATTTTGAGAATTAGGGAAGTTGTTGGTTGCATTTTTTATACACGTTCCTGATGCAAAATATGTTCCAAAACTGTCACAAAATATCTTCATTTGCCTACATTCCACCAAAGAATCTTTCACCTTCATTGAGAAGGCAATCCCAGAATGCATTTCATTTTGAGAAAAAGTCCATCCATGATTACTATGGAACCACATGGGTAGCAATATTCAATTTGAAATGTAAAATGCAAAATAGCAATGCAATATGTAAAATGGCAATGTATTTCTTTAATTAAATTTACATTTTCCATACCAAATGTGCAACGTTTGGAGCAAAATGATAATTCAAATGCATTAATAATAATATACATTAGCTATTTCCTACAGTAGTTTTAACACATACAGGTGCTGGTCATATAATTAGAATATCATCAAAAAGTTGATTTATTTCACTAATTCCATTCAAAAAGTGAAACTTGTATATTATATTCATTCATTACACACAGACTGATATATTTCAAATGTTTATTTCTTTTAATTATGATGATTATAACTGACAACTAAGGAAAATCCCAAATTCATTATCTCAGAAAATTTGAATATTGTGAAAAGGTTCAATATTGAAGACACCTGGTGCCACACTCTAATCAGCTAATTAACTCAAAACACCCGCAAAGGCCTTTAAATGGTCTCTCAGTCTAGTTCTGTAGGCTACACAATCAGAAGACTGCTGACTTGACAGTTGTGAAAAAGACGACCATTGACACCTTGCACAAGGAGGGCAAGACACAAAAGCTCATTGCAAAAGAGGCTGGCTGTTCACAGAGCTCTGTTTCCAAGCACATTAATAGAGAGGCGAAGGGAAAGAAAAGATGTGGTAGAAAAAAGTGTACAAGCAATAGGGATAACCGCACCCTGGAGAGGATTGTGAAACAAAACCCATTCAAAAATGTGGGGGAGATTCACAAAGAGTGGACTGCAGCTGGAGTCAGTTCTTCAAGAACCACTACGCACAGACGTATCCAAGACATGGGTTTCAGCTGTCGCATTCCTTGTGTCAAGCCACTCTTGATCAACAGACAGCATCAGAAGAGTCTCGCCTGGGCTAAAAACAAAAAGGACTGGACTGCTGCTGAGTGGTCCAAAATTATGTTCTCTGATGAAAGTAAGTTTTGCATTTCCTTTGGAAATCAGGGTCCCAGAGTCTGGAGAAAGAGATGAGAGGCACACAATCCACGTTGCTTGAGGTCCAGTGTAAAGTTTCCACAGTCAGTGATGGTTTGGGGTGCCATGTCATCTGCTGGTGTTGGTCCACTGTGTTTTCTGAGGTCCAAGGTCAACGCAGCCGTATACCAGGAAGTTTTAGAGCACTTCATACTTCCTGCTGCTGACCAACTTTATGGAGAGGTAGATTTCATTTTCCAACAGGACTTGGCACCTTCACACAGTGCCAAAGCTACCAGTGCCTGGTTTAAGGACCATGGTATCCCTGTTCTTAATTGGCCAGCAAACTCGCCTGACCTTAACCCCATAGAAAATCTATGGGGTACTGTGAAGAGGAAGATGCGATATGCCAGACCCAACAATGCAGAAGAGCTGAAGGCCACTATCAGAGCAACCTGGGCTCTCATAACACCTGAGCAGTGCCACAGACTGATCGACTGATCGCCACGCTGCATTGCTGCAGTAATTCAGGCAAAAGGAGCCCCAACTAAGTATTGATTGCTGTACATGCTCATACTTTTCATGTTCATACTTTTCAGATGGCCAAGATTTTTAAAAATCCTTTCTTTGTATTGGTCTTAAGTAATATTCTAATTTTCTGAGATACTGAATTTGGGATTTTCCTTAGTTGTCAGTTATAATCATCAAAATTAAAAGAAATAAACATTTGAAATATATCAGTCTGTGTGTAATGAATGAATATAATATGCAAGTTTCACTTTTTGAATGGAATTAGTGAAATAAATAAATTTTTTGATGATATTCTAATTATATGACCAGCACCTGTAATTTAAACAGATAATAATTTTAATGTTTTATAAGTTGCAAATTTTAAATGAAAATGTCTTGCAGATATTATTAGATATGTTAAACATGTTCAAGCAAGAATTGTAGCAAAATGATCATTTCAAAAACGTGTTAAAAACGGACTTGTAATTTAAAAATATAATAGGCCAATACAATTTTTTTTTTCACATGATATGAAATAATACGTGCATTTATGAGATCATAAAAAACATGTTTTCTGTTAAGAGTGGACATTATATTAACATTCATACAATAGCTGATATGATCCTGTTAACAGCATGCTCACAGAGTTTTTTTTTTTTCTTTTGTCTCACAGATTTGAGAATTATAGTGACCAGATATTGGCCCACATTGGACTGCATGCATATAATACTGAGATCACTGACTGGAAGCAGGAAAGTTTTTTTTTTCTCCTTTTTTTCCCTTTTTTTTTCTCCAAACACCAAATACCAAATGATAACAGATAACATATACTGCAACAAGCAACATGTACTCCAGTCTCAGATACTGCGTTTACGTAGGTGTGGTGAATGTGAAAGCTGCAGGACAGTCTGGTGGTTCTGGTTTATATGGCCCGGTATCATCTCCTCAAGGGCAGCAGGTGGAACAGGTGATGTGCTGGGTGCGATGATCTTAGCATGACGTTATGCACTCTCCCAAACAGCGGGTGGCATAGACTGCATTAAGTCCATCAAATGGCATCAGACAGCATTTTTATTCAAATATCTTAATGGACAGTTTAGTCTTTCTGGAAGAATTCTGGGTAATTTAATGATTGTCTGAGAAATAAATGCTGCTATGAATATCTATTGTTGCTTATGACATTAAATCATAAATTATGATAATGAATAATAGGATAACAATTGAATAAACTATCAAGTCATGTATGCATCTTGGACGAACCACGCAAACATCATATTTAAGGGGTACTGTCATGTTGAGGGAGTAGATGTTGACGCATCATTGAATCTGCCATATTTTGGTCTGGTGCTTTTCACCTCTGACTCTCAAATTGTATTTATTTACTACTGCACGGGATAGCAATATGGTATGCAACTCACCAGCATGCAAACTTAGACTAAAAGATATAATAGAAATATATTTAAAATACTGAGTTCCATACTAAATACGATTAAACTGACTAAATCAAATGTATAGTTCCACAGTCTTGGTTTCTATTGGTGGAGTGCTTGCTACACAGTAGTTTCTGTTTATCCTCACTAAATTCTGGGAAATTCTGGATTCGGGGCTGGGCAGTCACATCTACTGCTTAGCCTTCAACAAAACATCAAACCATGCCTTTTCTTTTAAGAGGGTATAACAGTCTGCATTGACGTAGGGGTAAATACAAGCATTTATCAGCAGCTACACGTTCAAATCTATAGGAGCAGCAAGCTTTACATAATATATAGTGACTAAACATAGTACATGAGGAAGTTCAGAGTAATGGGCTTCTCGCATATACACCTTCAACCGAACTTATTTGCTCAACTTCCAACACACTCCAAGGCTGATTTCAGTCAACCTAGTGTGTTCAGACTGGTTCAGCTGAAGCACGTTAGGATATTGCTCCATTATCTCTGTTCTAATGACATAAACTTTCAATGGGACTATACTATTTTCTAATGATAAAAGGCTGCTAAATCTTCATACTATTTGCTCAAGATTTTTTTTTTTTCAATCTCTTAGCTTGCAATGCACCCATCTTGTTAAAGCACTTATGCACGTTCTAATCGGACACATTCGTGCCTTTTGACTCATGCACACGTAATCTAGCCATTAGGTTTAGGCATTCGGTGTTAAGCATTTGGTGTGTAGCAGGCATACATAGTCTTAAAGGCATTAGAGCCAAGATTAAGCAAACTACCAGTTAAATATTTATAATTAAAAAAAAAAAAAAAAAAAAAAAATATATATATATATATATATATATATATATATATATATATATATATATATATATCTGCTTCTTCAATTCACAGTTTCATCCCTCTTGCTGACTCTGACCCCAGCGCACCAAGTCTCTTCAAGTCCCCGCAATCATCTACTGAACAGCATAGTAAAGACATTCCCAACAACCAAAGCTATTCCTACACCTCTTCGCTACATGTTTCACCACTCAGAAGGAAAGCTCTTGATCCACATTCCATACTTTTCTAGAGGCAGTTCTCACAGCTTGTATAATATAAATAAATAAAATAGTTTCTCTTATATTTAAGCACTCAAAAACGGCAGATTTAACAGGTCACACTTTTTTTATCTAGCATTAATTCTGTTTTTGCTCTTCTTTCATGTAACAATCCCTGCAAATTCGGAGATGCAGCTGCTCAGAACCACTGTTTCCTTACAGCTGATGGAAACTGATGACCAGGGCCTGCTTCGTTAAAACACCGATGTCAATCACGTGGCTTAAACTTAGAAGTCTACGCTTACCATTCATCCAGAATTGGCGCAGCAATGTCAGCATTCCCAGAGTACCATCCACTACCCTTAAAGAAATGGGCCGCTGGAATTCAGCAGCCCACAAATGCTACATCAGACCTAATTCCAAGACTTGAAAGGACAAGAAACATCTCTGATTTAAATTATCAGGTGGCGCTGGGCATTCTGGTATATTAATTATTATTCAGATACAATTAATTCGATTCAATCATTTGCGGAGCTTAGCAACGACGTGTATGCAGCATTTTACAGTATCCGAATCCTCAGCTAGTGTAGGGGAGGATTTCGGCTGCGAGATTTAAGTTTGATGCAGGGGACCAGGGACAAATGTTCCGGAGCAGTCACCATCAAAAACCAACATACCATACACTGCATTAGATAAAACCAATCACATTCTATAGGCATGTTATTTATGCATATGAGCACCACTCAGTATCATTCTAGCTTAGGCCACTAGGTCAGTTGCACATTTAGTGAGTATAAAATTGTATAAAATAAGTATAAAATAGTTACCATGTACTTACCATTAGTAAGTACAGTAATGTGTCTGTTAGTTATCATATACGGACACTATAAGTGAGTGCCTGTTATTACCCAACACTTGTCTATAGGTACAAAGTAGTTACCATGTATGTACCATTGGAACGTACAGCAGTGTTTCTTATTAGTTTCCATGTACATACATGTCAGGTAAGTACCTTGTGTTACCACTCTTTTACCTGTATGTACAACATAATTACTATACACTGTAAATTCTAACAAGTTCAGTTTACTTAAAAAAAGTTTTTAAACCGATTGCCTTATTTTTGCAATGCAAACTTAAAGGGAAAACTGAAGTTAAGTTAATAATCTATTAAAAGTAAAGAAATCTAACTCTTCCCAAGTAAATTATGTAATAAATATCAAGTTAGTTTAATGTCAATTCTAGTTAACATACTCTAGAATATTTACTAATCTTACTTAAGATTTAATAGTAAGATTACACAGGAAATTCCATTTAACTAACAGTGTTATATTGTGTTCTGCAAACATCTTAAATACTATTATTCTCAACATGGCTTTAATCTGCCATTTTATGCTACATAGACTTAAAAAACTATATGCAATCGGTTTCCATATTTTCTTCAAGTAAAGTGAAAGAAGAATAGTATGTTGTACTGACAAAAGCTTTGTTAGTATAGTTCACTTACACGAGAGTACTACTAACTAAAAGAAGAACTGTGGAGAGTACTTAATTTACTTTAAATAAAATTTTATTGTCACCATTGTTGTGGTTTGCATGCTGAATGTTGAGATCTGTGTGTGGCTCAAGTGGTCAGCTGTAAGCTACTGTTACAGATACTCAAAAGTTTAACAAGATGTTGATAACAGTGTTAGCACAAACATTTTAAAACATTACTACTGAATACGAAAATTAAACATCTAACTAAACAACATTCAGTTAAAAATCAGATCATCTCTTAAAAATTATCTTTTTATTACTTCTCTTCCTTTGAAATCTCAAACAATGATTTCTTGATGCATGGCTGCACCAAAATGAAGAGAATTATGAAATCTTTAGCAAAGTTCCAAGTGCCCAACCAAAGGGAACATGAATCATCATCATGGTAAGTAAAAAAAAAAAAAAAAAAAAACTTTTTAGGAAAATCAACATCAAACTAATTGATCTTAACTTGGGTTTTCTGAGTAAACAAGCCATTAATAGACAGCAAGAATAGCTTTTACTTTTATTTCACCGAAGTAGATCCACTCTGCAAACATAACGTTGAATCCTCAGTCCGTGTGACTCTGCACTGTGTGGAGGGATGTCTTGGCATGTCTTGAAATTTTTTTGTAATTTTAAGTCAAGTCAAGTCAAGTCAAATTTATTTATATAGCGCTTTTACAATTGGTAATTGTTTCAAAGCAGCTTTACATATTAGAAGCACAGAAAAAAGGGAAGTGGTTAAAAATAAGCTGTACAAACAAGCGTGGTAATATGTAACATATACAAGATGGTGCTACATTAAGCCAATGTCGGCTGACTCCCAGGGGTGGAAAAAACCCCCTAGGAGAAAAACCCAGCGTGCTAACACTGGGAAAAAAGTCCTAGGAGGGAAAAAACCCCTTGGAAGATATATATAATATATGTAAATGGATATGGAGATCAAAATCTGAATTATACATTTTTATTATAGAGATTAAAAATAGATTATATATAAATATATGTAAGCGGATACGGGGATTAAAAATCTGAATTATAGATGCAGCCAGAACTGGATCTGTAGGCCCATTGTCTCCTGGGCTACGTTGTAGTCAGGTCCAGACACAGGTTCTCCATCTGATCTGGATACGGCCTGGATCCAGCACCCGGCAAACCTCAGGATAAGCAGAGAGACAGATATTAGCGTAGATGCCATTCTTATTCTGATGTACAGGTATATCTAGTGTTATAGGAAATGTTCTCGGTTCCGGCCGACCTAATTATTGCAGCGTAACAATCCTTTAACGGATTTGAAAAATGTTAATGTATTGATAATGTGTTATGTGTATGCAAGAGCAAAGAGATGTGTTTTTAGTCTAGATTTAAACTGACAGAGTGTGTCTGCTTCCCGAACAATGCTAGGAAGATTGTTCCAGAGTTTAGGTGCTAAATAGGAAAAGGATCTGCCGCCTTCAGTTGATTTTGATATTCTGGGTATTATCAACTGGCCTGAATTCTGAGATCGCAATAAACGTGAAGGACTATAATGCATTAAGAGCTCACTTAGGTACTGGGGAGCTAAACCCCACTCAAATTACATTAGTAAATGGAAATATCTGTTCTAAAATTTCAACAACAATTACAAATTTGTAGTAAAGTCAACATTTTGGTTAAAATCAAGTAAACATACTAGTGTTTTTATAGTAAGGAATACTGTGGCGAGGGGGGCGTGGTTCAGCGAGGTCTGCAACTGGAGAGAGTGTCGGGAGACGCGTGGTAAGTGAGGGGGTTAAATGTAAATTACAAACACCTGTTTCTCATTCCAGTAATTGGCGCGGAGACAGGATAAAACACCAGGAGAAGCAGGAGTGTGCGAGAGAGAGAGGGACTGCTGACTGAGACACTGAGCACGACAACAGCACTGGAGAGAAGCCCTATTGTGGATTGTTTATACCGTTCTGGAGTGAAGCCCTGTTGTGGATTGTTTATTTTCGTTGTTGTGCGGTGCACAGACTTTTGTTGGACATTTTTCATTTTACGAAATAAAGCTCAGTCAGCAGTCAAAAGCCGACCCTTTGTCTTCTTCCTTCCCCACGAACTTGAACATTACTACACTGGTGCCGAAACCCGGGAAGGAAGAAGGGAGCCGCCGCCATGCAAACGCCCTCCGCCGTGCCGTTTGCGGACATCATCACATCCCTCGCGGTCTTACACCAAGACCAACATCAAGCCCTGCTGGACCTCCGCTCGGATCAGGAGCGGCGTTTCCAAGCCATCCTTCAGGTCCAGCAGGAAGACCGCGAGAGGTTCCGGAGCTGGATCGACCGGGAGGTTCGTACGGAGACCACCGGACAGCTGGCTGCGCCCACCCATCTTGCCCTCAACAAAATGGGCTCGCTGGATGACCCGGAGGCCTTCCTGGACCTTTTCGAGAAGTCCGCGGAGGTGTCAGGTTGGCCCCGGGATCAGTGGCCCATGCGACTCAGCCCACTGCTCTCGGGTGAGTCGCAGGTGGCAGCGCAGCAGCTGCCTGTACAGAACCTCCTGGTCTTCGACGACCTGAAGAGGGCCATACTTCAGCGGGTCGGCCGGACCCCAGAACAGCATCGCCAACGGTTCCGCTCACTGGAGTTAGGCGAGTCCGGTCGGCCCTTCGTGATGGCCCAACAGCTCCGGGACTCCTGCCGCAAATGGCTCCTGGCCGAGGGAGGCGACGTGGAGCAAGTCATCGATCTGGTGGTGCTGGAGCAGTTCATAACTCGGCTGCCCAAAAGAACAGCCGAGTGGGTCCAGTGCCACCGTCCCACGTCGCTGGACTCGGCCATCCACCTCGCGGAGGACCACATGGTGGCGTGCCCAGGGGTCGGCGAACCCCTTCCATCTGCCTCTCTCTCCCCTTCTCTTCCATCCTCCTCTCTCTCTAAGCCTGTCCCTCTCCCCAGGTCTCGTCCGCCCGGCCCTCCTCGTGTCCCGCCCCGGGGCGCGGGCGGGACTGAACAGGGATTCTTTTCCGGACCTCGGGTCCCGCCCAGGGGGGCGGGACCATCTGCTGCCGGGCTGGACCCCACTCCTGCTTCTCCCCTCTCTCCGCGCCAACCATTTAACCCTCTCCCTGCCACGAGAGCGGCGGGCAGGTCTGGGCCGGCCTGTTGGCGTTGCGGGGACCCGGAGCATTTCGTGGACAGGTGTCCGATTATGGAGGTTGGGACGTTGATCCGGGTCCCGGACGTTCCGCAGGCCGCCCCTGGTCAAGCTGGCGGGTACCAAATTCCTGTGAGTATCAAGGGGGGTACCTATCAGGCTTTGGTGGACTCAGGATGTAACCAAACCTCGGTGCATCAAAGCCTGATTTCATCCGGGGCATTGGATACAAGCCGCATGGTTAGGGTTCGGTGTGTGCACAGGGATGTGGTGAAATATCCTATAGTGCCAGTCATTATCCAATTTAGGGGACAAAAGCATAATGTTGAGGTGGCAGTTAACCCGCACCTCCGGCATCCGATAATTTTGGGGACGAATTGGCCTGCGTTTAATAAATTATTGGGTTGTTTGTGCTCGGATGCCTCTTGGAATAAAAATTAGCCGGGTAAGGATGTGCGCGTGCAGGTGGGGGAGACTGACCAGGGACCAATGAGTACTGCCTCAGGGGGACAGAGCGAAATCGGGAGACTAATTCTTTCGGATCGTGATGACTTCCCCCTGGAGCAGTCTCAGGATGAGACGTTAAAACACGCTTTTGAAAAGGTCAGCACTATCGATGGTCAGCCTCTCCAGCCTGGACGCCCACTGAATTATCCGTATTTTGCGATCATAAAGGATAGGTTGTATCGAGTGACCCAAGACACTCAGACAAAGGAGGATACAACTCAGTTATTAGTTCCAAAGAGCCGCAGGGAAATGCTTTTCCACGCGGCTCATTCTAATCCAATGGCTGGTCACTTAGGACAAACGGCAACACTAAATCGCCTCATGACCCGATTCTTTTGGCCGGGCATTCACGAGAACGTGCGCAGGTGGTGTGCGTCTTGTCGTGAATGTCAGTTGGTGAATCCACCGGCCGCTCCAAAAGCGCCTTTGCGCCCCCTCCCATTAATGCAGGTCCCCTTCGAAAGAATTGGTATGGACCTCATCGGGCCATTAGAGCGATCAGCAAGGGGGCATCGCTTTGCATTAGTCATTGTGGATTATGCAACGCGATACCCTGAAGCAGTGGCTCTCCGCAACATTTCCGCTAAGAGTGTTGCGGATGCACTGTTTAGTTTAATCTCCCGAGTGGGGATTCCGAAAGAAATCCTCACTGATCAGGGCACGGCGTTTATGTCACGCACGTTACGCGAACTCTACGAATTGTTGGGCGTTAAATCGATTCGTACCAGCGTCTTTCACCCACAAACGGACGGGCTGGTCGAACGTTTTAACCGCACACTTAAATCCATGGTTCGTAAGTTCGTTAGGGAAGACGCCAAAAATTGGGATAAGTGGCTAGAACCCCTGTTATTTGCAGTACGAGAAGTCCCGCAAGCCTCCACGGGGTTTTCCCCCTTCGAGCTTCTCTTTGGACGCCAGCCCCGCGGGGTGCTGGATGTCCTAAGAGAGACTTGGGAGGACGGACCGTCTCAGGCTAAAAACGAAATTCAGTTTGTGATGGACTTGAGAGCAAAACTCCACACTCTGGGGCGGCTATCCATGGAGAATTTGTTACAAGCCCAACACAAACAGAGCCAACTGTATGACAGGGGAACTAACTTACGCAAATTTTCACCGGGAGATAAAGTGCTTGTATTGCTCCCTACTTCAAGCTCAAAATTATTGGCAAAGTGGCAAGGACCGTTTGAGGTTACACGGCAAATTGGGGATCTCGATTATGAGGTAATACGGTCGGATAGGAGAGGAGCACGTCAAATTTACCACCTCAACCTCCTTAAAAAATGGAATGAGGCGGAATCAGTGATGCTGGCGACGGTGATTAGCGGGGAGGATGATCTCGGGCCAGAGGCGAATGTCAAAAAACAATCCCTCGCTCTGGCTCCAGGGGGAGATCACCTCTCGCCCTCCCAGCTCACTGATTTATCTAAGTTACAAGCAGAGTTTGCTGACGTGTTTTCTCCCCTACCGGGCCGTACTGACCTCATTCAGCACCACATCGAGACAGAGCCGGGCGTGGTGGTTCGCAGCCGGCCTTATAGGTTGCCTGAACACAAAAAAAAGGTAGTTCAGGCAGAATTAGGGGCAATGCTTGAAATGGGAGTAATAGAAGAGTCCAGCAGTAACTGGGCGAGCCCGATAGTTTTGGTTCCCAAGACGGACGGCTCAGTTCGGTTCTGTGTGGACTATCGCAAGGTGAATGCAGTGTCGAAATTCGACGCGTATCCAATGCCACGGGTGGACGAACTGCTTGACCGGCTCGGTACGGCTCGATTTTATTCGACACTGGACTTAACAAAGGGATATTGGCAGATCCCCTTGTCGCCATTATCCAAAGAAAAGACAGCTTTCACGACGCGTTTGGATTGCACCAATTTGTTACACTTCCGTTCGGGCTGTTCGGGGCACCGGCTACCTTTCAGCGGCTCATGGATAAAATTTTGCGGCCCCATGGTGCATATGCTGCTGCCTATCTGGATGATATTATTATCTTCAGTAATGACTGGCAGCGGCATATGCAGCATTTGAGGGCCGTCCTGAGATCGCTGAGGGGGGCTGGGCTCACGGCCAACCCGAAGAAGTGTGCAATTGGGCGCTTGGAAGTAAGGTATCTGGGCTTCCACTTGGGGCATGGACAGGTGCGTCCCCAAATTGATAAGACCGCAGCAATTGCGACTTGTCCGCGCCCCAAGACCAAAAAGGAGGTTAGACAGTTCCTCGGGCTGGCGGGATATTATAGAAGGTTTGTACCTAATTATTCGGACCTCACCAGCTCGTTGACTGATCTAACTAAAAAGGATGCACCAGATACGGTCCAGTGGACGGAGCTGTGCCAGCAGGCCTTTACCCAAGTGAAGGCTGCTCTATGTGGCGGGCCACTGCTTCATTCTCCTGACTTTTCTCTCCCCTTTTTGTTGCAGACTGACACGTCGGACAGGGGGCTGGGTGCTGTCCTGTCCCAGGAGATAGAGGGGGAGGAACGGCCGGTGCTGTACATTAGCCGTAAGCTCTCCAAGAGAGAAGCTAAGTACAGCACCGTAGAAAAAGAATGTCTTGCCATTAGGTGGGCCGTCCTCACCCTCCGTTATTATCTCCTGGGACGGGAATTCACCCTCTGTTCAGACCACGCTCCTCTGCAGTGGCTCCACCGCATGAAGGATACCAACGCGCGGATCACCCGTTGGTATCTAGCTTTACAGCCCTTTAAGTTCAAGGTGGTCCACAGGCCGGGTGTTCAGATGGCTGTGGCCGATTTCCTCTCCAGAAATGGGGGGGGGCTGCAGGCCGGATGGCTCCCCGGCCTGAGTCGGGCGGTGGGGGTATGTGGCGAGGGGGGCGTGGTTCAGCGAGGTCTGCAACTGGAGAGAGTGTCGGGAGACGCGTGGTAAGTGAGGGGGTTAAATGTAAATTACAAACACCTGTTTCTCATTCCAGTAATTGGCGCGGAGACAGGATAAAACACCAGGAGAAGCAGGAGTGTGCGAGAGAGAGAGGGATTGCTGACTGAGACACTGAGCACGACAACAGCACTGGAGAGAAGCCCTATTGTGGATTGTTTATACCGTTCTGGAGTGAAGCCCTGTTGTGGATTGTTTATTTTCGTTGTTGTGCGGTGCACAGACTTTTGTTGGACATTTTTCATTTTACGAAATAAAGCTCAGTCAGCAGTCAAAAGCCGACCCTTTGTCTTCTTCCTTCCCCACGAACTTGAACATTACTACAAATACTATTTGAATTTACAGTGTACATGTACCAAGAAAGTACACATACTGTAAAATAAAATGCTACCGAAATTTGTTTGAAAACTGTCATAATTTTTTCACCATGGAAACAAATTATTGCCATTTCCTGCATGTATCCTGCTGGGACAAAGTAAAACATGATGGATATGGTTAAGTTTTAATACAGCTGTTTTGTAATTCCAGTAAAGAGTTTAACATTTCGTAATTTTCTTAGCAGGTTTATGAAAAGAAAGAAAGAAAGAAAGAAAGAAAGAAAGAAAGAAAGAAAGAAAGAAAGAAAGAAAGAAAGAAAGAAAGAAAAGTGTCAGGATTATGTTTATTTATGTTTAGTTTCACTGTGTTTAAGTTTCACTTTCCCTGATCCCATTTGCTTGTTACCTCTGCTTGAGCAGCACAACAAAGCTGGTTTGTTAGTATTGTTAGTTATTGTTCCATGGTTTCAGTAGAGGGGGCTGTCACACTGGGCTCGTTTGCCGTGGTGCCCCCCACAGTGTTGGTCTGGTTTCACACTCAAATTTATTCTATCGAACCCTGGTGCGTTTGCGTTCATCTTACGTCATCACAGACACGCACAGCGCATGACAGAAAACAGAAAGCGGGTCAATAAATTGTGTGTTCCCTTTTGATACTTCACTCATACTGCGTATGGGGGAAAACTCCTTTTTTTTCCTCGATACTGAAGCCTTTTTCAACGCAGTGTAACTGCACACCAATTGGTTCAAACTGGGAAACTTTTTGAACCAATGACGGTGTGGCAGAGCTGCGCGAGCCAATGGCAATGCAGCGCGCCAAAGCCCGCCAGAATGGGCAGGGCGTCTGGCTATATAAGCAAGCATTTCGCCAGAGGATTTCAGATCTATCTCCTTTAGCGATGACGACACTTCTCTTCGCTAAACAACGAGACTGAACGCCTTTGCCTTCTCTCGCCTGCTCGCTGTGGATTAAGCTCGCTTCTCGCCGTTGAAGAGGCAACGCAGCGGACCAGCTGAGACTCGCGCCCTCGCAGACTGCCCACTCTCGAGTGCCACTCTCAAGCCGCCTGCTTCTGGTTTCTCAGCGCTTCCCCTGCTACCATCCGGCGAGTGATTTAAAGAGCTATTTCCAGCGGAAATTTTTTTGCCCTTGCAAGCTGCGTTCACTGAGGATGAACACTCTCACTGAGAGACCAAGCTCAATGCTCATTTATGCTCAGCTGAACATGACATATGATCTGTTTGTATTATGCTGCACCTCTGTGCATGTCGCTTGCTGGCTCTGTCCCCGCAAGCCACGTTCATTGAGGAAGAGCGGTCTCACTTCTGACACCGCTCAGCTGAGTATGATATGAATGCCTCCCCAGACTCAGGTGAGACTCATGATATATATTCATTTGAAAGAGCATATTTCTGTGTTGTTTGCCGAGTTTCTCAGCGCGCCACTTGCCGGTTTCGCCCTGCAAGCCACATTTATACGTTTATTGAGAGCGAGCGTTCTCACTATGAGGGCACGAAAGCATATCTCTCCGGCGTTTGTTGTGAAATGCGGAGTCTCCCTGTGTGACGCTTGCCGGCCCCGACCCTGCAAGCTGCGTTCATTGAGGGCTTGACTCACCTTGCTCGTTCACCGAACGCTTTTTCTAGAAAGCGGCTCCTTCCCTTGTTTTCCTCTGTATTTTCCACTCTACTGAGATGGAAAACAAAAAGTTACAGGGCTGTAGTGATTTTATTTTAGCCCATGCAAGGACGCAAAGTAAAATAGGGATTGGTACTCAAGTCACCGCTGATGTTGAGATTTTTGGATCACACGTCTCTTAAGGTGTGGTTATGAGTACATCAGATGACCACTCCCCCCCTTTTACCTTATCTTTTACCTTGGCAGTATAAGAAAACTCTCAACAGGGGCTTTTCATTCATTTAGAATTAATGTAAAGTGGTCAGCTGATTTATTTGAAAGATTGGTGAGATTGCTAACTTTTAGAGCCTCTTCTGTATTATCAGCACAAGGAAGACACAAATAAATAATAAAAATAAAATTGTTAATAAAATAAATTTTATTAACAAAAAGATAAACAAGAATAACTAACACAACTACTAAATGAATACCATGAATGATAAAGGAATAAAGTGCATAAGATACATAGAATACAAGTGATTAAGTTGAGTGTGGCTATGGAAGAGTTACGTTATCTTATGGAAAGATAAACTGTTTCTCTGAAAATAAAAAGGTGGAGAACGTTATTATGCACCAAACAAATAAACGAGAGATTATTTATTATTAACTAACATCAGCTATATTACATCTAATGGGAATTAGGAAATTATATACTGATAATATACAACAATGCCAAGGTCTCTGGAAAGAGGTTTGGTAGTGTGATATTTATGTTCCACGTGGTTGAGTCCGATGACAGTGATGTCGTCCACTGGTTGTGCTGGGTGACAACGCAATGGGGAGAGGAGCCAGAATCTGTTTCAACGGTCTTGAACACGAAGCTCTGTGGGATGCTGATCCTGGAGCACCAAAGGGTCCTAAAATCTGGAACACGCAGATGAGGCCCTGGCGTAGCTGCAGAAGGTCCTTAACAATCTGGAACATGCAGATGAAGGTACCTTGGAGTGAAGATTTGCTCTCCTGAGCTTAACCTTGCTGCAGATGTCGTTACTGTCTCGCTGGACGGAAACTCTGAACGTAATGTTTGTTAATGTCTCATTCCTCACAGGCTGGAGGCTTAGAACGTGGTCATATCTGTTGCTTCCTCACAAGCTGTAGACTCAGATCATGAGATCTGTTGTTGTCTCTCTGGACAAACCAGAGGCTCAGAACAAGAATGTAAGATTGAAAATATCTAAAGATATTTTAAAATGAATGACGACATTTCCTTTACTGTTTCAACCCCCTCTCTCTACAATGGCCATTTGGAAGACACAAATGTGTTGATAGTGATCATGTCATGTCCCTGGGCTGATCTGTCAGTTGTTCCCCTGTCTGTCATGTGTTGTTGTTGTCGTCTGGAGCACGTTTGGCCTGTCATTGTGGCATCTTACCCCGCCCCCTTGTTATTCCATTCATCACCTCGTTTTTGTTTCACTCTTCCACCTGTTCGGCATCAATTAAGTCTTAGTCTTCTATTTAATCCCCTCTCATGTGCTGTCTTGTGCCAGATTGTCGTTGGTGCTTTGTGCAAGCAAGTTTTCCAGCATTGTCTCGTGTTCTGCCGTGTCGTGTGGATTCCTGCCTCACTGTTTTGTGTGCTCCCGTGCCGTGTCGAAGTTTTTACAGTTTTGTTTTCATCTTTTAGTTACTGTTTGTTTTTCACCTCTTCTCCTGAATTCCCAGGCTGGCCTCCCCTGCATTCAGTTCTGGTTGCGCTCTCTGTCTCCCTGCACGGATCGCTGTGTCTTTGCCCTGCTTCACGCGCTGCCTGAGCGTCACCTGCCTACCACCTCAACAGCGCCCCCTGCTGCATGACACCGTCCTATTCAGGCTCTTCGGCGGCTGTGTATTCTCTGACGAACGCTGCTCTAAATTTTCTTTTGAGATTGCTCCTGTCTGGATTATAGACTGCATTTTGTGTTGACTGTTTGAGAAGACTGCTTTTGTGTTGACTGTTTGAGAAAAGACTTTAAAATACATTTTTGAGAGCCTGCAGACTGAGTCCATGTTCTGATCTGATCTGATCTGACAGAACGATCTGGCACAAGACAGCACATGAGAGGGCATTAAATAGACTAGACTTAAAAAGACTAAGAATTAATTGATGCCGAACAGGTAGAAGAGTGAAACAATAATGAGGTGATGAATGGAATAACAAGGGGGTGGGGTAAGACGCCACAATGACAGTGCACACATGTGCTCCAGACGACAACAACAACACATGACAAACAGGGGAACAACTGACAGATCAGCCCAGGGACATGACAGATCAAGCCCTGTAGGCCAAGATGTGTGTACATCGGGGGTCTACAAATTGTCACACCTTTAGTACAGTGGGGTAAGTTTTAATCTTCTGATTGGTTTGAATGTCTCACATTTGGGTTTCAGTCACATGGTCAAGGAAGGGATAAAAGAAGATTGTAACTCTTGCTCTGTCTCTCTTTTATTCTCTGGTCTTTTTCTGGGATCTCGGATTTTTGGATTTTCTTGGCCTCTCTCTGGCCCTCTCTCTTTCTCTTTCACGCTCTCTCTATCTCTCAGGTAACTTTTTACATACATGCTGGCTATGATTAATGGTATATGATTTTATCATCTCATACGTATATTTTGTAATTATTTTAAGTGTAACCATAATCAGATATTGTCATTAAACCCTTTCAATTACAAATTATTTGTGCTAACTAGTTTTGATTTAGTATTAAAGAGTTAAATAACGACTTATTTAGTGATGGCCAATTTCAAAATACTGCTTCAGGAAGATTCGGAGCATAAATGAATCAGTGTAAGTGCTGAATTGCTGAAGTGCTGAAACCCTATTGTAATTGTTAGGATTTTTAGGGCAAAAGCCGAATGGCTAAAGGGGCCTTTGGGCCTTTACCATGCTCAAAAACTCTTGAATTTGCACACGGGTTAGAATCCGCGGCCATCAGGGCCAGGCAGAAGCTGGTACCCGGGCGTGGCAGGGGAGCTCGACAGCGCCCCCTTGAACTGAGTCTGAAATCATGGTTACATACTAGCACATATATGTATGAAACTCAGAACACATATAGATCTCATCGGGCCGAACAACTTCCGCACTCTGTCATTAGCTCCGCTTAACAGGAAGTCACCACCAAACTCGGTCAGCATAAAGTAAAGACATTGATGAAAAATTAAATTAAGATATCTGAAGCAATGTTAATTTTCTTAATTTGTGTTCCGAAGATTAACGAAGGTTTTACGGGTGTGGAACAGCATGAGGGTAAGTAATAAATGACAGAATTTTCATTTTTGTGTGAACTAACCCTTTAACATTAATGTGCTCCCTATTGCAATACAATATTGTCACACTATAGCAACGCTCTCCCACATATTTTGCTATTATAACTTCTGCATACATTGATTGATCTTTATGAAACTTCACAAGTGTGTTGGTTGTAGTAGTCCGATCACATGGATGTGACTATTGTGACTCAAAATTATATAGCGCCACCAACTGGCAGCAGGAAGTGTCACTTTTAAAATGCTTTTAAATCACCCTCTTATTTTTACCCGATTTGCTTCAAACTTCATCACAATAATGTCAAAACATGGCAGATGTAGCCCTGTTAATGTGTTTGTGATATATAAAATATTGTTGCCATGGCAACATGTCAAACTTTAATAATATTCTTGGGCATTTTTGAAGCCCTTAACATGCTTCAAATTGGATGAAACTCGACACACATATCATTATTGTCATGAGGGCGGGGAGCAGGGGCTCTGCAGCGCTACCTTTTGACAAAAGTGGGGGGTTTAGTTTAACCTACAGTCACCAAACTCGGTACACTTATTGTTCTCATTAAGCCGGACAACTTTCTCATTTTCAGTCATTAGCTCTGACCAACAGGAAGTCAGATATTTTGGTTTGAATGTGGATTTTTCACACACTTACGCACACACTTAGATGTAGGCTCTCTGTCCAACCCCCCTACCCCCTCCCTCCTCCTCCTCACACCAGTCTGGGTGTGTGTGTGTGTGTGTGTGTGTGTGTGTGTGTGTGTGTGTGTGTGTGTGTGAAAGTGAGAGAGAGAGTTTTAAAGCCTCAGTTATTTAACCCTTTTATTGCAGACTCACTGTGCTTAAGAGTTTATTCCCAACCCTTAAGCACTTTACAAAAACCCAAATCCTTAGGAGGATTAGAAGCACCGCATTTTTACCATTACTCACTAGCAAACCAACTTCAAAACATATATAAATGGATTCACCCGACTCAGTCAGACATTATATGGCTAGACATAGAACAATCACTCTGCGAAAACTTGCACATATCAGACATCCCATTAGATGTCTGATATGTGCATTAGACACCACCCATGTTTCAAAGCATTGACAATAGCCTCTGTTCTGACAGCCTGGTGGAAATATCATCAAATCACAAACTCCAATCAGGCCCCATCTAAACTCACCCCACTTTGGAACAACCCTGATTTCACAAGCAACAAAAAAACACTCAATTTCAATAAATGGGCACAAAAGGGCATCACACATATAAAACACATTTTTCAGTCTAACAACTTTGTTTCATTTTCCTACTTAGTCCAGGAGTACGGTATCGGGAGCAATCAATTCTTGAATTATCTGCAACTCAAATCAGCTGTCTTACCCAAAATCAAAAATAGAACTATCAATCTTCACCTTCCTACCGCATTAGCAGATTTAGTTAATATATCCTCCCTGAAAAAATTACTTTCTAAAATATACAAAATTATAACTAATTCAAATAAAACACATATATCCACGCCACATGGCACTGCCCACCCATTAAACACTTTTGGAAAGCCGTCACTGAATCCCTATCCCGCCTCCTTGGCTGCCATATCCCATTATCCCCCTTACTCTGTCTACTGGGCAATCTATCAACTCTCAATCAGGAAATAACAAACAAAAGGATGCTCCTTGTAGCCTTAACCATCGCCAAGAAAACTATCTTCTTAAACTGGAAATCCCAAAACACTATTCACATAATGCATTGGAAAAATTTGCTCATAGACTACATCTCCCTAGAATCTTTTTCACCTCATTACAACTGTATATCGGAACCTACAACACTCCAGATCAGACCTCCTTCAGCTATTACAAATCTGACACACTCATCCTGATTAATTGTATTCATTTATTATTATACATACTTATACAAGGTTTTAGTAATATTGTGAGTATTTTCATTATTATAATTATTATTGACATCGTTGTTATTAATATTATCAATATCATAGAAACATTTAGCAGTAATGGAATGATGGTGGTGTGATGATGTTTTGCTTAAGATAAGTACGGTAATGGTATAATGTATATCTTTAATAATTAAAAAATAAATAAATAAATAGATAATGATAATAATGATGATAATGATAATAATAATGATACTACTAATAATATAAATTATCTAAAATCAGTTTGTCTTTTTCACTCATTGAATGCATAGGCCTATGGGAAAGAGTCATGAACATGAAGCCAATCCATTCACAAAACCTCCTCCCAGACTTACTTTAGTACAGGGCTTTTATACATATTCAGGGGGTTGTGTAACAATTGTCCAATGAGAATATACTTTCATGATATAGGAATGTGGTACATATAGAAAAAACAAGTCTAAATATGGTCAACGTCTGGTCCAGTGCCCCTGCCTGCCTGGGGATCCAAGAAGACCCCTTCTATACTTGCAATACAAAAGGCAGGGACCATTTCTTGGCTGCTTTCCAAGAAACACACACACATACACATTGTGTACATTAAAACCAGATGTGTGACGAAACCATAACAACTAGTCTTCGTTCTACCCTTGCATCTGTGAAGACCAGGTGAGAGAAAACAGGGAGAAAAGGGAAAGAAAAGTCAGGCTCATAAAATATCTATCAATCCCCCATTTGATCATGAAATGATCACTTAATCATAGCATGACTTTTCCTCACAACACTTAATCACTTTCCTTGACCTTCAATTAACATTTTCCTATATTATAAAACAGTGGGTAAAAATTCACTGTAGACAACTATTTTGTCATCTTCCGCATCTAAATGTCTTCATTCTGTACTTCAGCATCAGGGTGATTTAATCCGTTTCTGTTGAATTTCTCTTTTTGCTGCTAAGCACTATGGTGCTCGTCGATCCTTCATCTGTTTTTGGATGCTCTTGATCAGTTGGAGCAAACAGCAGGCTTTTAAGCCACCAGTTGAGTCTGCTCAGTCTCCTCGTTGGTCCCCCTAAGGAACTCTTCTGCCTCTGCCAGGGTTAGAGGCATGCCTGGTGTGAACTCCTGGTGTGTTCCACTTTTCAGCACTGCGCTAGTGTGCTCATGGATCTTGCTCCGCCACTCAGATAGTCATCTCTTGTGGTCACAAGCAGGTGTCAGTCAAATTTGGTTCTATGAAGATACTGCATTCAATCTCCTGATAGCATCTACTCATACTGTACCTTATACCTATATATGATGATAGATAGATAGATAGATAGATAGATAGATAGATAGACATGGAGGAAACACACACAAAATAACAAGACCAAAACAAGACAATAGCATTGTCATTTTCCATACAGTAAAAATACATCAGTACCTAGATTGTAGGACAAACATTTTTTGTATTAAATTGGTGATGAACTGAGAAATCAAATTTTCCTTGAGTTTTTGACATATTAGAGGTCACCATATTTTAAGAATATCCTGTAAGTTTCAGAGCTGAAAACTTCCTTGTTAGTCCAATAAAAGCTTTAATGGACACCAGACCCAGCAAACGACAGGATTTTCAAAATGGGTATCTATGACGTCAAAGGGCAGCAAGCACTGCCTTTGCAGAAGAAGATCAATGCCTACTTCATCACTGCCTGTTTAGCCCCGCCCACCGATTCACGCATGACATGCAATAGAATAGCTAGCCTAAGTAACATAGGCCTACGTGTTGCTAAACCGGATTGAGCTACTAAGCAATAAACATGCCATTGAGGATTACTACGGTTAA
The DNA here is from genome assembly GCF_018812025.1 of Megalobrama amblycephala. Lineage (NCBI taxonomy): Eukaryota > Metazoa > Chordata > Actinopteri > Cypriniformes > Xenocyprididae > Megalobrama > Megalobrama amblycephala. Next base: position 7,712,960 of record NC_063044.1, on the reverse strand, counting down.
AATTACCATATTACCCTGTGAACAAGGGAGACCTGTGATGAAATCTAGCGCTATGTGGGACCAGGGTCTTGAAGGGACAGGCAGCGGTTGAAGGAGTCCATCTGGGGGACGATTGGAAGTCTTACCACGAGCACAAACCGAGCAAGCTAAAACAAAATCTCGAATGTCGCGAGCCATACTGGGCCACCAAAATCGTTGCTTGACCAAAAACCTGGTCCGACTGACTCCTGGATGACAAGCCACATTGTAACCATGCCCCCACTGAATAACATCTCACCGTAATCCCTCCGGCACAAATAACCGACTCGGTGGGCCCCCGGTGGAGGCATTACCCCTTCTAAGGCTGCAAACCTTCGATTCGACCTCCCATGTGAGTGAGGAGATAAAAGGTCTCTCAGGTAAAATACACTCGGGAGTAGACGGGCGCTCGGAACGATCAAAAATAAGTGATAACACGTCTGGTTTGATGTTCTTGGACCCAGGACAATACGAAAGAGAGAAATCGAAACGACCGAAAAAAAGAGCCCACCGAGCCTGCCTGGAATTAAGTCGTTTGGCGGACATGATGTATTCCAAGTTCTTATGATCGGTCCAGACGATAATAGGTATCCCCGACCCTTCTAACCAGTGACGCCATTCCTCCAATGCTAATTTGACTGCCAACAACTCTCTGTTACCAATATCATAATTACATTCGGCAGTAGATAAGCGATGAGAAAAAAAAGATGCGTGCAACTTATTGTCCGCGGCGGTCCAAGAACTGCTCCTACCCCCACCTCTGACGCATCGACCTCCACACCAGAGTCCACAAGGATGGTGGTTCTCCCACACCGCTGTCCCCCACAGAGCCATGTGTCCAAACAGTAAAGTCATGACTAACGCTTGGATTCCTCTGAAGCAAACGTCACCGGTTAAAGAGAGAAAAATATGGCACACTTGGTTAAGAATGCTCTACAGAGATTAGGCTCACCAGAGTACCTTTCAAGTGTCGGTATCTGAGGCTCATGTTGACTGGTCACGGGAAGAAGTTGTTGAGGGTCAGGCGGTGGGGCTGGCGCAGTGGGCGATGACAGATGTTGTACCTGGGTAGTTAGCTCGGACATCTGTGTCACCAAAGCCTGCACAGCCCGAGCTGTGGCGAGCACTTGTTCGTCCTGCTGATCCATACGATGTGCACTCTTTGCTAGATATTTCTGTAAGTCTGTAGTTCTCTCTGGATCCATAGTTGGTCAGTTCGTTCTGTGAGGATATACTGTAGAAAGAAGCGCAGAAGATTCAAATGCGAGTTAAACAGTTTATTTCTCACAGAATACTCAGAAAGTACATAAATGGCAGAGGTGATGAGAAGCAGGTGGCTGCAGGGGTGCTCCGTGACGCAGGGACTGCAATGGGCAAACGAAGGCAGGAATCTCAGAGAAAATCACACAAGGACAAATTCACTAGAAGCTCCAAGAAAACCACGTCCAGAACCGACAGGGAGATAGCACGACAGAACCCCAGTAGCACCTGCAACGAACTGACAAATAGGACACGCAAACACACACATTAAATAAGGCGCTAGATGAGAAGCTGCTGTTGCTGATAATTAACTCCTTCGGGTCAGCAGTCATGCCAGCGATACCGCCTGTTTTTTTTCTTACCAGTGTGAAAGAGACTCAAAATACTCTGTCAATGTTGCACATACAATTAAGAGTTATACACCATTTTAATCTGTGGAATATCTTCTTTTATTTGTGTACACTCAGAGTAAAAACAAAATGTTGTGCTTTTTGTAAAGTAAAGAAAACAAACATGATGTGTGATCTCTCGTCTCCCTCTGAATGAAGTCCAATCTGATAGTTCTCAGAAAATGAACTGTAACTTAGTGAATACTAATCAAAAAAAATTAGACTTATGTCTAAAGAAATGTTGAAATGTCAGGTTTTAAATCGTGTAAGTCAAATCGAAAACAAAAATTCTGTGTTTATGTAATCTGTATGAAAAAAGACACATCAGACGCCCGTGATTCAGCTCATTATCCGCTAATGCGGCCCGTCCATGGAGCCAGCGCTATTCAGACGCAAATTCTGAGGCAATACATGCATACATCGTCTCAATCGTGTATTTATTGTCTTGAAAAGTGTTTATCTGTATGTTAAAGCCATGGTTAGAGACCTCTGGAAGACATGCCATTAGTCCTGTTCTTCTTTAGATTAATTTATGGACTAAAGGTGCACAGAGCACCCTCCAGCTGCAAGTATGAATTGAAAACACAGTATCCAGCGTTCATAGTGATGACAATAAATATTAAGAAATATTACTCCTCTGTATAGAAAATTTACATAAACATATGAGAATCCATCAATATTTCTCCAAATGTGCATGCTTTTAAGCTAAAAGGCTATATGAAATGCCATAGAGGTAACATAATTGTTCAGACGCTTTGCATCACGGAAATACATTATATTTTAAAGTATATAATAGAATACCATTATTAGGGGCCAAGCACCGAAGGTGCGGAGGCACCTATTGTTATTGTTGGCGTTCTTTTTTTTTTAATTATTATTAGGGGCCAAGCACCGAAGGTGCGGAGGCACCTATTGTTTCCGTTAGTTTTCTTATTATTAGGGGCCAAGCACCGAAGGTGCGGAGGCACCTATTGTTATTGTTGGCGTTCTTTTTTTTTTTTTTTTTTTTTCTTCTTCTTCTTCTTCTTCTTCTTCTTCCGCTCTTGAAGTCTATGACAGCCCATAGAACCGCTTGCGGGAAAGTTATGAAATTTGGCACATAGTTAGAGGACAGTCTGAGCTATGTCCATAGCAAATTTGGAGTCTCTAACTCAATCCCTCTAGCGCCACCAGCTGTCCAAAGTTGCACTTATGTTTATGTTAATAACTTTTGAACCGTAAGGGCTAGAAACTTAGAAAATATAGAAAAATAATAGAAATAATAGAAAATTCTTTTTTCCTCTGATTCCTTGGGTCAAGACGAGTCGAATGCACCCTATGACGTCATTTTCCGTCATGAAAATTTTTCCGCCATTTTGAATTTTCAAAAAAACATACTTTTTCGAACTCCTCGTAGGCCGTTACTCCGATTTTCACGAAAATTGAACCAGATCATCTTCAGACTATGCCGACAAAAAGTTATGGAATTCAAGTTGATTCCTCAAACCGTTTTCGAAAAACACGCAAACGAATTGTACGTAGTGCTTGCGAAAATAGACATAAGGCTGTATCTCCGCAACGCTTTATCGTATTCAGACCAAACTTAGTACATGTCATCACAAGCATGACCTGAGGCAACATGCAGCGTTTCGGCGCAGTGCCACCTAGTGGTGCGGAGATATGAAAAATGTATGTTTTTGCTTATAACTTCTGATGGGTTTGTCCAAAAATCATAAATTTGGTCTCGATGGATTCGGGGAATCATGCCGAGTCGAATGATATCCAATTTTCACATATCGGACATTTTGACTGTCGGCCATTTTGAATTTTGTGCTACAATGCTGTATTTTACGAACGCATTAGCGTATCGTTATGAAACTTGGTATGGGTCATCAGCACAATGCCCTGAAGGAGCATACCAAGTTTAGGACCAGCGCCACCTTGTGGTCAAAAGTTATAACAAAATTTACAAAAATGCTAATAACTTTTGACTATATTAACCGATTGTAATGAAACTGGTCTCAGTAGATTCCTTGGGTCATCCTGAGAACATAGATATCAAACTTTCCATAGTCAGCTGAACTTCCTGTCCGCCATATTGTTTTTCTTTAAAAACCTACTTTTTCGAACTCCTCCTAGACCGTTGCTCCGATTTTCACCAAAATCGAACCGTATCATCTTCAGACCATGCTGACAAAAAGTTATGGATTTCAAGTCGATAAGTCAAACCGTTTTCGTATACCAGAGCAACGAATTTGAGGCATGATGCAAAAATGACTCTTGAAGCTGTATCTCTGCAATGCTTTATCATATTCAGACCAAACTTGGTATGTGTCATCACAAGCATGACCTGAGGCATCATACAATGTTTCAGCACAGCGCCACCTACTGGAGTGGAGATATGAAAAATGGCTGTTTTTGCTTATAACTTCTGATGGGTTTGACCAAAATTCATAAATTTGGTATGGTTCATCAGGACAATGCCCTGAAGGAGCCTGAGAAGTTTCGGACCAGCACCACCTTGTGGTCAAAAGTTATAACAAAATTGACAAAAATGCTAATAACTTTTGATTATATCTACCGATTGTAATGAAACTGGTCTCAATAGGTTCCTTGGGTCATGCTGAGAACATAGATATCAAATTTGCCATATTCAGCTGAACTTCCTGTCCGCCATATTGTTTTTCTTTAAAAACCTACTTTTTCAAACTCCTCCTAGACCTTTGCTCCGATTTTCACCAAAATTGAACCGTATCATCTTCAGACCATGCCGACAAAAAGTTATGGATTTCAAGTTGATAAGTCAAACCGTTTTCGTATACCGGAGCAAAGAATTTGAGAGATGATGCAAAAATTACTCTTGAAGCTGTATCTCTACAATGCTTTGACATATTCAGACCAAACTTGGTACGTGTCATCACAAGCATGACCTGAGGCATCATACAGTGTTTCGGCGCAGCACCACCTACTGGAGTGGAGATATGAAAAATGGCTATTTTTGCTTATAACTTCTGATGGGTTTGACCAAAATTCATTAATTTGGTATGGGTCATCAGGACAATGCCCTGAAGCAGCGTGAGAAGTTTCGGACCAGCGCCACCTCGTGCTCAAAAGTTATAACAAACTTGACAAAAATGCTAATAACTTTTTTTTCTAATTGCTCACTGCTGCTGTTGGTCTGATGCTCACGGCCATGTTGGCTGGCTTCTTGTGCCGTTTTTGTGCTTGGCCCCGTAATTGCTGCTTGCAGCTATATTTAGGGGCCAAGCACCGAAGGTGCTTAGGCACCTATTGTTATTGTTGGCGTTCCGTACGCTTATTCTTCTTCTTCTTCTTCTTCCGCTCTTGAAGTCTATGGCAGCCCATAGAAGCGCTTGCGGGAAAGTTGTGAAATTTGGCACACAGTTAGAGGACAGTCTGACCTTTGTCCATAGCAGATTTGGAGTCTCTAACTCAATCCCTCTAGCGCCACCAGCTGTCCAAATTTGCACTTATGTTTATGCAAATAACTTTTGATCCGTAAGGGTTAGAAACAAAATTCTTTTTTCCTCTGATTCCTTGTGTCAAGACGAATCGATTGCACCCTATGACGTCATTTTCCGTCATGAAAATTTTTCCGCCATTTTGAATTTTGTGAAAAACGTACTTTTTCGAACTCCTCCTAGGCCGTTACTCCGATTTTCATGAAAATTGAATCAGATCATCTTCAGACCATGCTGACAAAAAGTTATGGAATTCAAGTCGATTCCTCAAAAACGTTTTCGAAAAACTCGCAAACGAATTGTACATAGTGCTTGCGAAAACAGAAGTAAGGCTGTATCTCCGCAATGCTTTATCGTATTAAGACCAAACTTGGTACATGGCATCACAAGCATGACCTGAGGTACCATGCAGTGTTTCGGCGCAGCGCCACCTACTGGTGCGGAGATATGAAAAATGGACATTTTTGCTTATAACTTCTGATGGGTTTGTCCAAAAATCATATATTTGGTCTCGTTAGATTCAGGGAATCATGTCGAGTCGATTGATATCCAATTTTCCCATATCGGCCATTTAGGCCGTCGGCCATTTTTAATTTTGTGCTAAAATGCTGTATTTTACGAACGCATTAGCGTATCGTTATGAAACTCGGTATGGGTCATCAGGACAATGCCCTGAAGGAGCCTGAGAAGTTTCGGAACAGCGCCACCTTGTGGTCAAAAGTTATAACAAAATTTACAAAAATGCTAATAACTTTTGACTATTTTAACTCATTGTAATGAAACTGGTCTCAGTTGATTCGTTGGGTCATGCCAAGAACATAGATATCAAATTTGCCATAGTTGGCTGAACTTCCTGTCCGCCATATTGTTTTTCTTTAAAAACTTACTTTTTCGAACTCCTCCTAGACCGTTGCTCCGATTTTGACCAAAATCTAACCATATGATCTTCACACCATGCTGACAAAAAGTTATGGATTTCAAGTCGATAAGTCAAACCGTTTTCGTACAACGGAGCAATGAATTTGAGGCATGATGCAAAAATGACTCTTGAAGCTGTATCTCTGCAATGCTTTATCATATTCAGATCAAACTTTGTACGTGTCATCACAAGCATGACCTGAGGCATCATACATTGTTTCGGCACAGCGCCACCTACTGGAGTGGAGATATGAAAATTTTTTATTTTTGCTTATAACTTCTGATGGGTTTGACCAAAATTCATCAATTTGGCATGGGTCATCAGGACAATGCCCTGAAGGAGCCTGAGAAGTTTCGGCACTGCGCCACCTTGTGGTCAAAAGTTATAACAAAATTTACAAAAATGCTAATAACTTTTGATTATATCAACCGATTGTAATGAAACTGATCTCAGTAGATTCCTTGGGTCATGCTGAGAACATAGATATCAAATTTGCCATAGTCAGCTGAACTTCCTGTCCGCCATATTGTTTTACTTTAAAAACCTACTTTTTCGAACTCCTCCTAGACCGTTGCTCCGATTTTCACCAAAATTGAACCGTATCATCTTCAGACCATGCCGACAAAAAGTTATGGATTTCAAGTCGATAAGTCAAACCGTTTTCGTATACCAGAGCAAACAATTTGAGATATGATGCAAAAATGACTCTTGCAGCTGTATCTCTGCAATGCTTTATCATATTCAGACCAAACTTGGTACGTGTCATCACAAGCATGACCTGAGGCATCATACAGTGTTTCGGCACAGCGCCACCTACTGGAGTGGAGATATGAAATTTTTTTATTTTTGCTTATAACTTCTGATGGGTTTGACCAAAATTCATAAATTTGGTATGGGTCATCAGGACAATGCCCTGAAAGAGCCCGAGAAGTTTTGGACCAGCACCACCTTGTGGTCAAAAGTTATAACAAAATTTACAAAAATGCTAATAAGTTTTGACTATATTAACTGATTGTAATGAAACTGGTCTCTGTAGATTTCTTGGGTCATGCTGAGAACATAGATATCAAATTTGCCATAGTCAGCTGAACTTCCTGTCCGCCATATTGTTTTACTTTAAAAACCTACTTTTTCGAACTCCTCCTAGACCGTTGCTCCGATTTTCACCAAAATTGAACCGTATCATCTTCAGACCATGCCGACAAAAAGTTATGGATTTCAAGTCGATAAGTCAAACCGTTTTCGTATACCAGAGCAAACAATTTGAGATATGATGCAAAAATGACTCTTGAAGCTGTATCTCTGCAATGCTTTATCATATTCAGACCAAACTTGGTACGTGTCATCACAAGCATGACCTGAGGCATCATACAGTGTTTCGGCACAGCGCCACGTACTGGAGTGGAGATATGAAAAATGGCTATTTTTGCTTATAACTTCTGATGGGTTTGACCAAAATTCATAAATTTGGTATGGGTCATCAGGACAATGCCCTGAAAGAGCCCGAGAAGTTTTGGACCAGCACCACCTTGTGGTCAAAAGTTATAACAAAATTTACAAAAATGCTAATAAGTTTTGACTATATTAACTGATTGTAATGAAACTGGTCTCTGTAGATTTCTTGGGTCATGCTGAGAACATAGATATCAAATTTGCCATAGTCAGCTGAACTTCCTGTCCGCCATATTGTTTTACTTTAAAAACCTACTTTTTCGAACTCCTCCTAGACCGTTGCTCCGATTTTCACCAAAATTGAACCATATCATCTTCAGACCATGCCGACAAAAAGTTATGGATTTCAAGTCGATAAGTCAAACCGTTTTCGTATACCAGAGCAAACAATTTGAGATATGATGCAAAAATGACTCTTGCAGCTGTATCTCTGCAATGCTTTATCATATTCAGACCAAACTTGGTACGTGTCATCACAAGCATGACCTGAGGCATCATACAGTGTTTCGGCACAGCGCCACGTACTGGAGTGGAGATATGAAAAATGGCTATTTTTGCTTATAACTTCTGATGGGTTTGACCAAAATTCATAAATTTGGTATGGGTCATCAGGACAATGCCCTGAAAGAGCCCGAGAAGTTTTGGACCAGCACCACCTTGTGGTCAAAAGTTATAACAAACTTGACAAAAATTCTAATAACTTTTTTTTTCTAATTGCTCACTGCTGCTGTTGGTCTGATGCTCCCAGCCATGTTGGCTGGCTTCTTGTGCCGTTTTTGTGCTTGGCCCGTAATTGCTGCTTGCAGCTATATTTATTCTTCTTCTTCTTCTTCTTCTTCCGCTTTTGAAGTCTATGGCAGCCCATAGAACCGCTTGCGGGAAAGTTGTGAAATTTGGCACACAGTTAGAGGACAGAATGACCTTTGTCCATAGCAAATTTGGAGTCTCTAACTCAATCCCTCTAGCGCCACCAGCTGTCCAAAGTTGCACTTATGTTTATGCTAATAACTTTTGAACCATAAGGGCTAGAAACAAACTTCTTTTTTCCTCTGATTCATTGGGTCAAGACGAATCAATTGTACCATATGACGTCATTTTCCGTCATGAAAAATTTTCCGCCATTTTGAATTTTCTGAAAAACCTACTTTTTCGAACTCCTCCTAGGCCGTTAGTCCGATTTTCATGAAAATTGAACCAGATCATCTTCAGACAATGGTGACAAAAACTTATGGAATTCAAGTCGATTGCCCAAACTGTTTTTCGAAAAACACACGAACGAATTGTACATAGCGCTTGCGAAAATAGAAGTAAGGCTGTATCTCTGCAACACTTTATCATATTCAGACCAAACTTGGTACATGTCATGACAAGCATGACCTGAGGCATCATACAGTGTTTCGGCGCAGCGCCACCTACTGGAGTGGAGATATGAAAAATTGATGTTTTTGCTTATAACTTCTGATGGGTTTGTCCAAAAATCATAAATTTGGTCTCGTTGGATTCAGAGCATCATGCCGAGTCGAATGTTACCCAATTTTCCCATATCAGACATTTTGGCCGTCGGCCATTTTGAATTTTGTTCTAAAATGCTGTATTTTACGAACGCATTAGCGTATCTTTACAAAACTCGGTATAAGTCATCAGCACAATGCCCTGAAGGAGCCTGAGAATTTTCAGACCAGCGCCACCTTGTGGTCAAAAGTTATAACAAAATTTACGAAAATGCTAATAACTTTTGATTATATGAACCGATTGTAATGAAACTGGTCTCAGTAGATTCCTTGGGTCATGCTGAGAACATAGATATCAAATTTGCTATAGTCAGCTGAACTTCCTGTCCGCCATATTGTTTTTCTTTAAAAACCTACTTTTTCGAACTCCTCCTAGACCGTTGCTCCGATTTTTCACCAAAATTGAACCGTATCATCTTCAGACCATGCCGACAAAAAGTTATGGATTTCAAGTCGATAAGTCAAACCGTTTTCGTATGCCGGAGCAAAGAATTTGAGATATGATGCAAAAATTACTCTTGAAGCTGTATCTCTACAATGCTTTGACATATTCAGACCAAACTTGGTATGTGTCTTCACAAGCATGACCTGAGGCATCATACATTGTTTCGGCACAGCGCCACCTACTGGAGTGGAGATATGAATTTTTTTTATTTTTGCTTATAACTTCTGATGGGTTTGACCAAAATTCATCAATTTGGCATGGGTCATCAGGACAATGCCCTGAAGGAGCCTGAGAAGTTTCGGCACTGCGCCACCTTGTGGTCAAAAGTTATAACAAAATTTACAAAAATGCTAATAAGTTTTGACTATATTAACTGATTGTAATGAAACTGGTCTCTGTACATTTCTTGGGTCATGCTGAGAACATTGATATCAAATTTGCCATAGTTAGCTGAACTTCCTGTCCGCTGTATTGTTTTTCTTTAAAAAACCTACTTTTTCGAACTCCTCCTAGACCGTTGCTCCGATTTTCACCAAAATTGAACTGTATCATCTTCAGACCATGCCGACAAAAGTTATGGATTTCAAGTCGATACGTAAAACCGTTTTCGTATACCGGAGCAATGAATTTGAGGCATGTTGTAAAACACACTCTTGAAGCTGTATCTCTGCAATGCTTTATCGTATTCTGACCAAACTTGGTACATGGCATCACAAGCATGACCTGAGGTATCATGCGGCGTTTCGGCGCAGCGCCACCTACTGGTGCGGAGATATGAAAAATTGATATTTTTGCTTATAACTTCTTATGGGTTGGGCCAAAAATCATGAATTTGGTCTCGTTGGATTCGGGGCATCATGCCGAGTCGAATGATATCTAATTTTCCCATATCGGACATTTTGGCTGTCGGCCATTTAAATTTTTGTGCTAAAATGCTGTATTTTACGAACGCATTAGCGTATCGTATGAAACTCGGTATGGGTCATCAGCACAATGTCCTGAAGGAGCCTGAGAAGTTTCGGACCAGCGCCACCTTGTGGTCAAAAGTTATAACAAAATTT